>NW_007253521.1:312459-321458 GCF_000164805.1 Carlito syrichta
GTTGCGGTGGCTGGGAGCGGTCACTGCACTCCAGTCTGGGCGACAGAGTGAGACTCCGACTCAAAAAAAAAAAAAAAGAAAGCTGTCAAACTTACTGTGATAGACATAAGTTTTCCATATTTCTAATTTTCTCTTGAGTTCAGATTTTATATTTGGCAACAGATATTGGTAGTTATTTTTACTTGAGGTGACAAACTCACTTTATTTTTGAGAAAATATCTCCGAGGCTAGCCATGGTGGCTCATGCCTGTAATTCTAGCACTTTGGGAGGCTAAAGTGGGAGAATTGCTGGAACCCAGGAGTTCTAGACCAGCTTGGGCTACATATCCAGACCTTATTGTTACCCTTGGGCAGCATAGCGAGACCTCATCACTACACATTAAAAATAAAATAAAATTAACCACATCCTCTATTCTCAGCAATTAAAAAAAATCATTGTGTGCCTACTATTTACCGACCGCTGTTCCAAGAAAATACAGTGGTCAATGAGATAAGCAAGGTCCTTGCTCTCATTTTCTTCAGAGGGAAAAAAGCCATCAACTTGTAAATAAATGAAGGAACAAGTTAACACAAACAATTGTAAGTGCTGGGAGAACCATAAAAATAGACTCATGTGACTGAGAATGACAGGGTGAGCCAATGGTGAGATAATCCCAACATGAGAGGTGTCACATTTGTGCACCCAATGTGCGTGACAGTACGTCATGGGAAGCGGGGACAGAAGATTCCACTGAGATTGTGGCTAGGGTAGACTTGCAGGGCCCCTAGAGAGTGGAGAAAGAGGAAGAAGAAAGCAAGCATGACTGTGTGTATTTGAAAGGGGGCTTTCTTAGTGTGTGCCTGTAGTTCCAGCTATGTGGAAGGCTGAGGCGGAAGGATCACCGGAGCCCAGCAGGTCGAGGCTTGGGTGGCTGTGAGTGTGCCACTGCACTCCAGCCTGGGTGACAGAGTGAGACCCCAACTCAAAAAAATAAAAAGAAAAGAAAGGGGGCATTTTCATTCCTTCTGGGGAGGCTGAAATCTCACCAGTCTCCTGGGGAAACAGCAAGAAGGAAAAGACTTAAGAATGGCAGCTGGGACAAGAAGCCACTCTGCCCTGCCGAGGGTCCCTGTGGACATGCTGATGCTCCTAGTTGCTTGTCTGGACTGAGGATGGTGGCAGGAGGAGGTAAGGATAGAACTGGGATCATTGGTAACGTGAAGTTTCCGTTACCCCAATGGCAGTCCCCAACTTACCTTGACGTTCAGAAGCTGGCTGTTATTCTTGCTTTGGGGCATTCCAGAGCCACTTCTAGAACATACTAATATTTTTCATCTATACCAACATTCGCTTAACCCAGGTATCTATGGCAAAATCAGACAAATAAAATTTTTGTAAAAAAATCAAAAAGACACGCATAGTGACTCAAGCCTGTAATCCAAGCACTTTGGAGGCTGAGGCAAGAGTATTGCCTGAGCCCAGGGGTTCAAGACCAGCCTGGGCAACTTGGCAAGACCTCATCTCTGCAATAAATCAAATTAGCCAGGCGTGTCAATGAGCCTGTAGTTCCATCTACTTGGAAGACTGAGGCGGAAGGATCGCCTGAGCCCAGCAGATCAGCCTAGAGTGAGACTCAAAAAAAAAATTTAAAAACACACATACACATACTTAAAAACTGACAAGGTCCTACTGGGCAAACCACTTCCACAGAGAAAATATGCCACTCACTTCAGAGTTTCTCTAGAATCTATCCTTGCTTTATTTACCTCTCCCTTCTACTCAAGCAAAATGTTACTGTGTTTCGTGCTGAAGGAATGTATTCTTTGTGGTGGGGGAGCAGCGTCTCCCAGGCAGGCTTCTGGTGTTTTCTGGGAGTCACCGTGCTCCTGGGTCGTGGAGCACGGTCTCTCAGGCTCTCACCCGTCTCTTCCTTTGGAGTTAATGCTCCTTCCTCTGTGCATCACGGAGGAACCACGATCGTGCCTCATGGGTTTCATGCTTTTCTCGTAAGTCTGAATTATGGTAGACCCGACAGAAGTAGATTTGATCTCTTTCACGGGTCATTTCTCTCTTAGCCACTTCGTGTTTTCCAGAAGGCACATCCTGGAGTGGTTGCAGATCTCTATGCAGAACTTTACTTGCACTACATCATGTATGTGCTACTTTATTTATTATTGTTGTTGTTGTTATTATCATTATTTTGAGTTGCAGTCTCACTTGGTCGCCCAGGCTAGAGTGCAGTGGCACACTCACGGGCACCCCAGCAACAACCCATCGGGCTCTGGTGATCCTTCTACCTCAGCCTTCCAAGTAGCCGGAACTACAGGGGCACATTACCACACCCGACTAATTTTTTTATTTTATCGTAGAGATGAGGTCTTGCCAAGTTGCCTGGGCTGGTCTTGAACCTGCAGGCTCAGGCAATCCACTCACCTCGGCCTCTCAAAGTACTGGTATTACAGACTGAGCCACTGAGCCCGGCCTGATTTATTATTTTTAAGTCAGGGTCTCACTGTGTCTCCTACACTGGAGTGTAGTGGCATGATCATGGCACTTTTGACAGATCGTGTATATGCTTATTTATTTATTTATTTATTTATTATTTTTGAGTCAAGGGTTCACTTTACTGCCTAGGCTGGAATACAGTGGCATGATCATGGTTCACCAAAGCCTCGACCTCCCGGGCCCAGGAGATCCTTCTGCCTCAGCCTCCCAGGTAGCTGGGACTACAGGCACGTGCTACCAGACCCAGCTAATTTTTTGCTTTTTGTCAAGATGAGACCTTGCTCTGTTGCCTAAATTGATATCAAACTCTGGACTCAAGCAATCCTCCCACCTTGGCTTCTTAAAGTTCTGGGATTATAGACATGAGACACCGCGCCTGGCCAGTGTACATTCTACTTGAAATGGGAAAATTTTCCCTGCTATAAAAATATTCAAAGCCATTCATTCAAGCCCCTCTACCTATTAACCAGAAAACACAACCCCTTCTCCATCAATGATAACATTCTTGAAGGCGAGGCTATTTTTCATATTCTGTCCCTGTAGTCCTATCCCCTGGAGGTGATGGTCGTTTTTATTGTAAGGATGTTCGGAAATGTATATAGTCTATTGCACGATCTTCTCCATGTTGTCCTTGGAGATATTTGTTGGTGGGGGGACTGGTGATCAGGTTGGTGGGAGAGTGGATCTTTCTCTAATCTTTATTACAAGAGCAAAAGTACCCCTGCTGTAGCCACACCCTCCACTGTCATGTAATTTATTAGACAGTCTCCTTTCAGGTTGGCTCCCAACATGTTTAAAGCCAATTTTATACTTCCCAGAGAGCAGTTCTACAGAGCCTTATCACAAGCATCTTGGGAATAGAAACCTGAAAGGCTTCATCTTATTCTTCCCAGTTTCGACGTCCTTTGGTCCTGTCTACCACACCTCCGTCATTTTGTCTTTTCTTTTTGAACTTGTTCATGTGCCTTGCATACGTTTTGTCACCTGAATATACACACCCCACATAAATATTGATAAGTTGGCCTTGTGTGTCTATCACAGTGACCTTTTACACCTTTCAAAATTGCAGGAACTATAGCAAGCCTTCACTTTGGGCTCTGGAGAATAACACATTTTAATCAGGAAAAAGCAAAAAGTTGCAAAGGGGTCTCTAAGTTTTCACAGGGGCCTAACCTAGTTCTGCCACCAACTGCACACGCTATAAATAGTGAATGAGAAATTCACCTAGACTAGAGACTGGATTAGTAGGGGTAAGTGGTAGCTCAGGGTAGAAAGAGCTAGCAGGAAATTAAAGAAGATAAAACAGAATAAGACTTGTTTAGGCCAGGTGCTGTGGCCCACACCTGCAATCCTAGCATTTTGGGAGGCTGAGGTGGGAGATTACTTGAGGTCAGGAGTTTGAGCTAGCCTGGGCAATATAGTGAGACCTAGTCTCTACAACATTTTTTTTTTTTGAGTTAGAGTCTCACTCTGTCGCCCAGACTGGAGTGCAGTGGCACGCTCTTGGCCACCACAGCCTCGACCTGCTGGGCTCTGGTGATCCTTCTGCCTCAGTCTTCCAAGCAGCTGGAACGACAGGCGCGAGCTACCATGCCCAGCTAATTTTTTGATTTATCGTAGAGATGAACTCTCGCCAAGTTGCTCAGGCAGGTCTTGAACCCGCGGGCTCAGTCAATTCATTCACCTCAGCCTCCCAAAGTGCGGGATTATAAGCTGAGCCCACCGAGCGTGGCCTCTACAAAAAATTTTTAAAAATTAGCCGGTGTGATGTTACATACCTGTAGACCCAGCTACTGAAGAGTCTGAAGCAGAAGGATCACCTGACCTCAGGAGGTGGAGGCCGCAGTGAGCTGTGATTGCACCACTGCATTCTAGCCTGGGCAACAGAGTGAGACCCCCGACAACAAAAACAAAAGCCAAAGACATGTCTTCCTCTGTTCATTCTTAGAAAACTCTCTACAGTAAATTCTCTCACTCCAAAGCGAAGCTAGGAAAACCAGGATGCATTTTAGCTGGACATCTTCCCTGATTCACCCCAGATTTCTAGCTGTGTTTCCCAGCTCCAATTCCTACCTCTGGTTTTCTTTGGTTCCTGCAAATGTGATTTGTCTCCTAGCTTCTTGAAACAGAGCTTTCTTTCTATCTCACTGAGTCTGCTTGATCCCTTGGTTTGAGTACCTCCTCTTATTCTTTGAGAACCCCATTAAACCACTGGCTGTGTCACTCTTGGCTGAACCAGAAGCTTGTGGTCTTTGTGGGAAAGAGAAACAGGACTGCGATCAGAAAGACTTCATTAAGAACATGTTGTTGTTTAAAAGTAACATTAAGTGAATTTGATGAAAGTTGTGTGTGTGGGCCAAACCTTAATTGTTCAAATATTTTCCTTCAACTTTTCCTTATATATATATATATATATATATATATAAAATGAAGCTTATGAAGAAGAGAAATAACAGGAGCTGAAATCCTAACCAATGTATAATTTCCATTGTGTAATACCAGCCCATTTATTTTTAGACAAAAATGCATTCTGTTTTGTAAGCATCCACACAGGACCCTCCACAGAAGGTAGTGAGCACTGAGAATATTAGATCGAGAAATGCTGAGATTGCACATTTCAGTTATTTTTCTTTAGCCCTGGACGGACAAAGAATGAAGCACCCAGAGGGCTTTACTGAGAACACCCAGCATGTACTTATTTATATTGTTTACTAAAGCAAGCACAGTCTAGCAGTTGCTCATGAGGAAAGGAAACTTTCCTCAGCTTAATTCCCAGAATACAGCATGCAAGTGTGTGGGTGGAATCCAAGTGGACTTGACAAACACATGACATTCACACTATGAGGACAGCAGATGGATGGCTTCAGCCAGGCTTGCTAAGGATATTTCCTATCTAGGAGGAACAGAGTCTGGCACGGGGGAAAGACAGTGCATTCAAAGAATTTAATTTTGGTTTTGGCTTATGGTGCTTTAAAACGATCACTCCCCAAAAGCTGATGTGTCAGGAAAACCACTCACTCTCAAGCAATGTCAGGAATTCAGTGGCTGTGAACAGAACAACTGCTCTGGTTGTTAGTCTCATAGGTGGCCATCACACCAGTCAAAATGCCTAACATTCAGTTCTTAATCACCTGCCTCTGGAACTTGACTTTTTAAATTAAAACTATAGCTGACCATCCCCCAGATCTAATTCCAGACAGAGCTACTGTCCACACATATATACCTGTATGCGGCATTGCCGAAGTATTTTAAATTAAATGCCACACCCATAACAAAAAACTCTAGATCTGGTTCCCTGGTCGCCTCGCTGACTTTTCTTACCTCACCTGCCAAGCCCAGGGACATCTGCCATCTATTCTGTTCCTTGAACTAACTGACTCACCTGTTCTAACCTAAGGTCTTTGTACCTGCTTTTCCGGCCCCTTGAAACACTCTTCCTTCGGATTTTTCTCTGACTTTCTCTTTCTCACTGTTCAGGTTTCTGCTCAAATATTACTTCCTTAAAGACTCTTTCCCTGTCCCCCAAGTTTAAAACAACTCCTTTCCCCCAACCTTTCTCTACCCTATTGCCTTGCTTTATTTTATTTATTTATTTATTTATTTAGTGAGTTGGAGTCTCACTCAATCGCCCAGGCTGGAGTGCCGTGGCACACTCATGGCCAGCCCCGCGTCGACCTGCTGGGCTCCAGCAATCCTTCCGCCTCAGCCTTCCAAGTAATGGAAACTACAGGCATGCGCTACCATGCCCAGCTAATGTTTTGATTTCATTGTAGAGACGAGGTCTCACCAAGGTGTCTGGGCTGGTCTCAAACCTGTGGGCTCAGGCGATCCACTCACCTTGGCCTCTCAAAGTGCTGGGATAACAGGCTGAGTCACCGAGCCCGGCCTAAGACTTTTTTATTCGCTCTGTGAGAAGAGGAACTATGTTCTTATTCACAACTGAGTTGCAGTGTCTTAAATCAGATGACAACACTTGTACCACCACAGTTCCCAACAGTATCAGCAGCAATGGAACAAATACTATATACAGTTCTGCAGTCCATATGCTGGTTTCCTGCTGTTCTGATTAACTGTGGCCTGATCACACAGACAGGCAGGTTCAAGTTGCTTATGATGTCCAAATCACCAGGTGTCAGCAGGATAAGTGTTCCTGCTTTAACAGTGCAAACACTCTCTGCCCTGGCATGTTGTGATTGTGGATTACATCAACAGACTCTCTGACTGCCAGCTGGGTTTAGCTCATATAAATCATCAACAGAAGATCTAAAGGTAGGAGGAGAGTGAAGTCAATAAATTTATGCTGGGCGTGGTGGCTCCTGCCTGTAATCCCAGCACTGTCAGAGGCTGAGGCAAGAGAATTGTTTGAGTTCAGTTCGAGACCATCCTAGGCAACATAGCAGGAGTTCATCAATACAAGAAATAAAATAAAATACATTAGCTGGGCATGGTGGCACCTGTAGTCTCAGCTATTAAAGAAGCTGAGACAGAATGATGGTCTAAGCCCAAGAGGTTGAAGCTGTAGTGAGCTGTGATCATGCCACGGCATTGCAGCCTGGATGACAGAGAAAGACCACAACTCAAATAAATAAACAAATAAATGTATAGCCCCAGGTGACTCTTTGTGGCTCACCTTAGATTGGGTATCTCCCTACTGAAGACCATGGTTCCTGTAAAGAGACTGTGTTCATCCAGCCCATGTGTGAGCTTTTTTTTCCTCTCTCTGCCACTCCCTATGGAACACTGAAAGCAATGTCCATTATCTGTGATGTACAGATTTATAACTGAAGATTCTTTGTGTGGTTTAGGATTTCCTTTATATTGAAGCTTTAGGATTAAACCAAGCAAAGCCAGTCAGTTACTTGGATGCCACCTTTGGGTAGGGGTTCAGGAAAATGTATGGAAATAAGGAAAAAAATAAAATGAGGAGACCTAGTCCATTCCACAAAGATGTATTGAGTGTTTTGAACAAGGCACTGCTCTAGGGGCTGAGTATTCAAAGTTAAATAGCTTAAGTTTCCTTACCTCCAGGAAATTATCATCTGAATGTGAAACTTCCTTGTAAAAAACATAAACCACTATAGAAGCACCTCATTTCTATGATATTATTTTATTGCATGTCCAGTGAAGGGAAACTCATAGCTGTTTGTAGAGAACAAGTGTTAATGGTTGAATTGTAACCCTCCCAAAGTGGATATAATGAAATCCTAACTCCCAGTACCACGGCAAAGAGGAGAGTCGGCAAGAGTAGAGAGTGAATCAAGAACAGATAGGAAACATGCAACAAGAGACAGTTGGATAGACAAGTCCAGGGCTCTAAGCAGATGTATGGGCTAGTTGGAAAAATTGGTATGTAAGTAAGATTTAAAGCTATGGAGATAGATGAGGTCATAGAAGGAGAGAGAATTCAGAGAAAGGTCGCATTCTGAAGAATTTTGATATTAGACCTAGGTAGTGGAGGTGAGATAGAAAACAGGAATTAAGCAGAAAAACTGGCCTCAAGGGCCTTATCTTAAGTAAGCAACTGCATGCCATTTCCCTTAGCCACAATCTCTTCTTCTGTAAACATGCTGTACTACACCTCATATGGAAATGTCCACAAAGATGTCCACTTCAAGTGCTTGTTGTGGAGGTAACTATTACCCGTCCTAAATTTAAAATTGTAAAACCACCAATGGCAAACCCATGTATGTTGTAACCACAAAAAGCTCTATAAAAGCAGCTTGAAACTGAGGGTGGGGGCCCAGGTTTTGGGAGGTTATTCTGCCTGAGACTTCCAGAATAAACACCTTTGATTCTCCTCTTGGTCTCTGGTGCCTGTTCTGAGTGTGTTCATTCCTGTCTCCCGTGAGTTGTTGCAGTTGCTGTAATAGAGGAAGAGGACTTTACAAAGGAGATTGAAAAGGAGGCGCCCAAGACCTTGGAGAAACAAAATAGTGTGGTGTCATCAAAGCAAAAGCAGGAAACCATGTCAGCAGAAAGAAGCAGTCAGTTGATTCTCCTGAATCAAATGCTCTGGAAAAGTTGAGTAATAGAAAAATATCATTTGGATTTGTCGATGTTACTCAACAAGTATGCCAAGCACTGTGCTTGTGGATGGCTGCAAAGAGGAGGGAGACCTTGATCTTAAGGACATCCTAATTTAAACAGGGAACTGGACACCATATTGTGGGATGACTGCTCTGATAGAAATAGGAACAAGTGCCTTTGAAGGTAGAGAGGGTATGGGGAAAAGTTTCCCGAGGGAAACCAATTCCATATATGGTACATACATTCTTCAGAATTTAAAAATGCCAGTATCACATTTTAAGGAAGAGGAAAAGGAAAATTAAAATGATTTGACACTCTTTGACTCAGTATTTCATTGGGAAACCACTGACAATCTGAATATTCTCTTGATTTCAGACCTTCCTGATTAGACCTTCAGAGGATAAACTTATGCTTTATTAGAATGAAGATCAGCCGGGCTCGGTGGCTCAGCCTATAATCCCGCGCCTTTGGGAGGCTGAGGTGAGTG
>NW_007253521.1:321575-335215 GCF_000164805.1 Carlito syrichta
AGAGTGAGACTCCAACTCAAAAAAAAAAAAAAAAGAAGAAAATTTAAATCACTCTTGATTGCATAATCCACATCCCTACCCTTCTAGTGTATTTTCCCAGAGTGCAAATATGTGAGTTAAATCTTTTTATTTGTTTTCCCTTTATTTACTTATTTGTTTATTTTATATTTTTTATTTTTTTGAGTTGGAGTCTCACTCTGTTGCCCAGACTGGAGTGCAGTGGCCACCGCAGCCTCGATCTGCTGGGCTTCGGCGATCCTTCCACCTCAGCCTTCCAAGTAGCTGGAACTACAGGCGCGCGCTACCACGCCCGGCTAATTTTTTGATTTATTGTAGAGATGAGGTCTCACCAAGTTACCCAGGTGGGTCTCGAACCCGTGGGCTCAGGCAATCCACTCACCTCAGCCTCCCAAGGCGTGGGATTACAGGGTGAGCCACTGAGCCCAGCTTATTTGTTTATTTTTAAAGATGGGCCTCACTATTCTGCCCAGGCTGAAGTACAGTGGCTATTCACAGGTGTGATCACAGCACACTGCAGCCTCAAACTCCAGGGCTCAAGCAATCCTCCCATCTTCGACTCCTAAGAAGCAAGGACTACAAATATGTGCCACCAAGCCAGGCTAAATGTTTTTCTATTTTAAATGTTTTATACACAATAAATAGAGTGAAAAGGCAACCCATGTAATGGTATAAAATATTTGCAAATCATACATCTGATAAAGGGTTAATATTCAGAATATATAAAGAACTCCTACAACTCAATAACAACAAAGAACAACCAATTCCCCTCAAAAAAAAAAAAAATGAGAGAGAACTTGAATAGACATTTCAAAAATGTCTTGAAGATGTACAAATGGCCAAATGGCTCAACATCACTAATCAAAACCATAGTGAGATACCACCTTATCCATTAGAATGGCTACTAACAAAAAATAACAATCATAACAAGTATTGGTGAGGATGTGGAGAGATGGAAAACCTTGATGGGAATGTAAAATAATGCAATCACTCGTTAAAAGAAATGGTCTGGTGGCATGTGCCTACAGTTGCAGCTACTCAGGAGGCTGAGGCAGTAAGATCGCCTGAACCCAGAGGGTTGAGGCTGTGGTGAGCAGTGATCATGCCACTGCACTGTAGCCTGGGCAACAGAGTGAGATCCTGCCTCAAAAATTAAAAAAATAGGCCGGGCGCAGTGACTCACACCTATAATCCCAACACTTTGGGAGGCCGAGGTAAGAGGATTACCTGAACCTGCAGTTTCGAGAACAGCCTGGGCAACTTGGCAAGATCTCATCTCTACAATAAATTAAAAAACTAGACCTCATCTCTACAATAGATTAAAAAACTAGAGGTCCATCTCTACAATAAATTAAAAAACTAGTTTTTTGGAGAGATAATTCAGTTTTTTAGAGAATTCAGTTGTAAAAGCAGAAACTAAAGTAGCTGTAGTTCCAGCTACTTAGAAGGCTGAGGTGGAAGAATCGTCTGAGCCCAGCAGGTTGAGGCTGCAGTGGCCAGGAGTGTGCCACTGCCTGGGTGACAGAATGAGACTCCAACTCAAAAAAATTTTAAAAAATTTTAAAAATACCAAACAAAGCAATATGGTGAATCCTCAAATAATTAAAAATAGAATTACCAATGATAATTG
Organism: Carlito syrichta; assembly: GCF_000164805.1. Lineage (NCBI taxonomy): Eukaryota > Metazoa > Chordata > Mammalia > Primates > Tarsiidae > Carlito > Carlito syrichta. Next base: position 323,224 of record NW_007253521.1, read on the forward strand.
ACAAGTCCACTCCCAAGTATATATCCAAAAAAATTGAAAGCAGTGTCTCAAATAAATATTTGTACACCTATATTCATAGAAGTATTATTCACAATAGCTAAAAAGAAGAAGCAACGTAAGTGTCCATCAATGAATGGATAAACACAAGGTGGTATACACACATAATGGAACATTATTAAGTCATATAGAAGAAGGAGGTGGCTGTTCAGATAAGAAAATGGGCTGAGTGGGAATCCTAGGCTGGGGGAATTCCTCAAAAGGTGATCAGAGGAAGAAAACTATAGAAGCCCAAGAAAGTGTGCCCAATGAAGTAGAAAAGAAAAGGAGAGCTGGTTGTGGTAGCTCACACTTGTAATCCCAGCACTTTGGGAGGCAGAGGCAAGAGGATTGCCTGAGTTCAGGGGTTCAAGACCAGCCTGGGCAAGTTGGTAAGACCTCATCTCTACAATAAATCAAAAAATTAGCCAGGGTGGCGGCTCACACCTGTAGATCCATCTACTTGGGAGGCTGAGGCAGAAGGATCACCTGAGTCCAGCAGGTTGAGGCTGTGGTGGCCGTGAGTATGCCTCTGCACTTCAGCCTTAGCAATAGAGTAAGACGCCTACTCAAAAAAAAAAAAAGAAAGAAAAGAAAAGGAGAAAGTGAAACTGAGAAAGTGAAAGGAAGAGTTCCAAAAATGAGGGAGTGGCCAATGGTGTCAAAGGTAGAAAAGGAATCATGAAAGCAAGGCTTGAGGCAACACACCAAGACTGTCACTGTGGCTGTCACTCGTGTCCTGTGGAACCAGCCTCTCTGAAGCTGGGAGCAGAAGCCACACTGCATTCAACATGGGCTCCTTTATCAACATGCCTGGTTGGAAGGAAATGAGAGAGAGAATTCAGTTGTAAAAGCAGAAACTTGAACATTTCCAAGAGCTTTGTTTCAGCACACAATGTGAAATGTAGTTCAGTTTTCTGATCTTGGGTCATTTTATGGAATTAAAATAAAGATATTCTTAGGGAGGTACAGTCATCAATTGTTAAATTAGGAAAATAAAAAGGAATTATGTCGCTTACAAGAAATTGCAGAAACATAGTCCAGCCTGTAGGTTGCTTACAAAGGCACAAATAGACAGAAATTAGCCTGCCAGATAACACTAGACTCCAAAGGAGTCAAGGAAGACATCGGTAGCTCAGGCTTTTCTGTCCACATCCTTCAATCCTTTCAGAAAATAAGCAGAGTCAACTATGCCACTGACACGAAGCGGTCACATCTGCGAGGAATGCTTTCATTACAAACACATATTGGATATATTAAGGATACAGTTTTGGTTTTTTTTCCTTCTTTCTTTCTTTTTTCAGACACAGGTTCTTGCTATGTTGCCCAGACTGGTCTTGAACTCCTGGCTTCAAGTGATCCTCCTTACTCAACCTCCCAAGTAGCTGGGACTACAGGCGCAAGCCACTGTGTCCAGCAAGGACAAGATTTTTTTTTTTTTTTTTTTAGTTGGAGTCTCACTCTGTCGCCCAGACTGGAGTGCAGTGGCTGCTCCCGGCCACCGCACCCTCAACCTGCTGGGCTCCGGTGATCCTTCCGCCTCGGCCTTCCAAGTAGCCGGAATTACAGGCATGCGCTACCATGCCGGCTGGTTTTTTTATTTATTGTAGAGATGAGGTCTCGCTTCCCAGGAGGGTCTCGAACCTGCAGGCTCAGGCAATCCACTCACCTCAACCTCCCAAAGGCGCGGGATTATAGGCTAAGCCACTGAGCCCGGTAAGATTTTTTTTAAATCCCTAATTCCAGCCGGGCTCGGTGGCTCAGCCTGTAATCCCGCGCTTTGGGAGGCTGAGGTAAGTGGATTGCGTGAGCCCACGGGTTTGAGACCCACCTGGGCAACTTGGCAAGACCTCACCTCTACAATAAATCAAAAAATTAGCCGGATGCGGTAGCGCGCGCCTGTAGTTCCAGCTACCTGGAAGGCTGAGGCGGAAGGATCACCAGAGCCCAGCAGGTCGAAGTTGCAGGGGCTGCTCTCAGCCACTGCACTCCAGATTGGGTGGCAGAGTGAGACTCCAACTCAAAAAAAAAAAAAAAAATCCCTAATTCCTATCTGTCTGTAATTCATAAGCCACATAATTGATGTCAGATTTTGTTTTAGGCAATAAAGTTTTTGTGTGTGTTTGTTTTTTAATGGTATTCAGGGTTCCCTGTTCAGATGCTTGTTTTCTACCTGATGTATTGGTTCATTATTCAATTATTTATTCAGCAATCAGACTCGCTGCAGTCCATCAGCAAATCCTGTTGGCTATCCCCTTAACATAAATCCAGAATCTGATCCCTTTTCACCACCTACCTTGCTACCCCTCAATCCCCCAAAGATCCACACTGTTCCCCATCTCAATTCTTCGAGCTGACACTCCATGTCCCCTTCAGTTTGGCTTCCGTGACCAGCTACCACAGCTGGACCGCCCTTGTCCCATCCAGCAAACATTCCTTGAAACCTCTGCCTCATTGTTTTCCACAGTGCTGGTCATTCTATAATACACCACTGCTCATACTTGTTTATCTTGTTTATTGTCTGTCTTCCTCCTCTCTAGGAGGTCAGCTCCATGGGGGTCAGGCTTCCTCTCTCAATGCTATCCCCAGCCCCAGCACTCAAGTGCATATCCCTTAACCATTGCAAAAATAAGCCCCACTTCCTGTTTTCAAAAGGCTCATGGTTCAGTAGAGGAAACTGACCTCAGACAACAGAGTGACGGATGCTGCATTGGAGATATGCACAAAGTACTAGAGAAAGCATCGAGGAAGGAATGACAGAGGAGGGGCGTTTCAGCAGAGTCCTGAAGGGTGAATGTGGAAACCAGGGAGGGGAAGTAACCCAGTTAGGAGGTGTAGGAGTGAATTGAATGGGCTATCACATCCCGATGAGTGTGGATCATGGGGTGGAGGTGGAGGGAGGGAATAGCTGCGGCCAGTTGAGGAACACACTAAAGAGCCCTAACTTGAGCTGGGCACGGTGGCTCACGCCTGTAATCCCAGCACTTTGAGAAGCGGAGGTGAAAGGATTGCCTGAGCACAGGGGTTCAAGACCAGCCTAGGCCACTTAATAAGACCTTGTCTCTACAACAAATCAAGAAAAATTAGGCGGCGTGGTGGTGCACACGTGTAGATCCAGCTACTTGGAAGGCTGAGGCGAAAGGATCGCCTGAGCCCAGCAGGTCAAGGCTGTGGTGGTCATCAGCATGCCACTGCACTCCAGCCTGGGTGACAGAGTAAGACTCTAACTCAAAAAAATAATAATAATAAAGAACCTTAACTTTTCCAGGGGCTCCAGTTCAGCCTGAGTCACATAGTGAGACTCTGTCTTGAAAATACAGAAAAAATTAGTAGTACATGCCTATATTCCCAAGGTGCTCAGAAGACTGAGATGGAAGGATCACCTGAGGCCAGGTCAGGAGTTTGAGACCAAGTTGAGCAATAAAGCCAGATCCCGTCTCAAAAAAAGAAAAAGAAAAAAAAGTCTTAACTTTAACCTGTAGAACAGTGAGATTTTCAAACTGTCCCTTAGGGCTTCATCCCTGTCAGGCCACTTTTTCAGACAGCACAGCCCAGGGTGGCCTGGCTAACACACTGTGCTTCTGAGGAGTCCTCCTTTGAAAGGTTGTGCCCCACGGCCAAAGTTTTGAAAACCATCTCTGTTGGCAATGAAAACTACAGCCTTAAAGAATGACCAAGGTCAGCTGGGAGTGGTAGCTCATACCTATAATACTGATACTTGAAGAGGCTGGGGCAGAGGATTGCTTGAGCCTAGAAATTCAAGATCAACGTAGGCAACATAGCAAGACGTCATCGCTACAAAACATTAGCCGGGGTGTTGGTGCCTGCCTGTAGCCCCAGCTACTTGGAAGCTGAGGCAGAAAGATGGCCTGAGCCCAGGAGATTGAGTCTGTAATGAGCTGTGATTGTGCAACTGCACTCCAGTCTGGACGACAGAGTGAGACCCCCAACTCAAAAAAAAAAAAAAAAAAAAAAGAGAAAATGACCAGTTCAAGTGGAATCTTCCTTTTACCATACAAGAGGGTGGGCCAGGGGTCGCCTGTACAAGTGTGTAGATTTCTGGAGCAGTTACAGTTGCAGTGGGGAGAGGAATCAGCCTTGAGCTTTAGGGAGGGCAACAGAGGACAGAGTTGCTGTGCAAGTGATAGCAAGTCACCCTTCCTGGCAGGACACCTGGGATCACCTCCTGTTGCAATCTCTGTTTCCCAAGAGGCAAAGCAACTCACTAAAGACACACTCAGGGCCAGAGGAAAGTGAGCTTTCTGACTCTGGCGCTTTTAATGCATTGTTTAAAGTCCTAAACCCACCAGATAAAAATGGTAGAACTGCAGAATTGGGCGCGGCAGGGGCACACGACCGAGGTGGTGGGATTGGGGGAGAGGAGAGGGATTGGGAGAGAGAGGAGGGAAGTGGGGACCAGGAGGGAGGGCACCCAGACCACTGGGTTTTGGCCAAATCTCTTCCCTTATCTGCAAAACGGAAGAAATCCATGCTCTCCGAGCATCCTAATACCTCTCACTGAGATATTTGGCTTTGAAAAGTGTAACAGGTACCATTATGACAGGTTCTCATTTTCTTTTCTTTTTTTTTTTTTTTCTTTTTGAGTTAGAGTCTTACCCTGTCACCCAGACTGGAGTGCGGTGGCCGCTTCCGGCCAACCGCAGTCTCGACCTGCTGGGCTCTGGCGATCCTTTCGCCTCAGCCTTCCAAGTAGCTGGAACTACAGGCGTGCACTACCACGCCCGGCTGATTTTTGTAGAGATGAGGTCTCGCTGCCCAGGCGGGTCTCGAACCCGCGGGCTCAGGCAATCCACTCACCTCAGCCTCCCAAAGGCGCGGGATTACAGGCTGAGCCATCGAGCCCGGCTAGGTTCTCATTTTCTAAAAAATTGCAATTAATGTAATGCAAGGAGCACAGGGATCACACCTACATCATCAGAAGGCCGCGTGGTCCTTGGTTGCAGTAGAGCACGCTGGCCTGGCTCGGCTACAGGAGGCCTCTCTACGTGACTGCACGTGCAGGCACATGCCGCGCCCCTAGCATCCCCCCCGCGACATGCCCCTGCCCTGCAGGTTGGGCCCGGCCACCCGGTAGGGCGGGTCCCTGACCTTCTGCGCCTTTTCACGTGCCGAAGTGCAGAAGCGCTCACAGCAGACCAGCATGCAGATCCGCCTGCACAATTTCTTCTCCTTGCTCTATGCAAGACGTGCACGTTCACCACCACTTCCCGAACCTCGGGGTCCTTATCTGAGACTCAGGACGTGGATGAGCTCTTCGAGGTCCCTTCCAGCCAGGCTATAGGTTTATGAATGTTGCATTTCTGCTCTGCAAAAACGAATGAGAGCCCGTCTGTAAAATGCCACGAATTCCTTGGAACGGAAGTGCTGATTTAGTTGTGTCACCATTGTTTCTGCAGTCCAGTAAAATGGCACATTTTATTTATTTTTATTTATTTCTTGAGTTGGAATCTCACTCTGTTGCTCAGACTGGAGTGCGGTGGCATGCTCCGGGCCACTGCAGCCTCAACCTGCTAGGATTCGGCGATCCTTCCACCTCAGCCTTCCAAGTAGCTGGAATTATAGGCGCGCGCTACCAAGCCCAGCTAATTTTTGATTTATTGTAGAGATGAGGTCTCGCCAAGTTGCCCAGGTGGGTCTCGAACCCACGGGGCTCAGGCAATTCACTCGCCTCGGCCTCCCAAAGTGCCGGGATTACAGGCTGAGCCACCGAGCCCGGCCAAAATGGCACATTTAAAAGCAATGTAAAAACAACAGCATTTCTATATAGTCTATAAATCGATTTTTGAAAGAAATGGGGTCTCGCTCTGTCACCAAGGCTGGAGTGCAGTGGCAAGAACATAGCTCACTGCAGTGTCAAACTCCTGGGCTCAAGGGATCCTCCCACTCCAGCCTTCCCAGTAGTTGGGACTACAGGCAAGGCGCCACTACGCCTGGCTAAATTTTTATTTTTTGTAGTGGTGGAATGCCAGTATGTTACCCAAGCTGGTCTTGATGTCCTGGGTTCAAGCGACCCTCCCGCCTCGGCCTCCCAAAATGTTGGGATTACAAACATGAGCCACCGTGCCCGGCCTACAAATCACTTTATGTGTGGTCAGATAGGCTGGGATCTAAATCATTATTTCAGTTTTATAGATGAGACAATTAGTACTGTTTTTAATAAGATGAATCATCATTACTACTGGAAATAATTCATTTCGAATGAAAACACAAATTGCTAAGAAAAAATGGCAGACAGACTCTTTCTTCTTGGGCAACTTTCAAGGAATGCTCCCGATATAACCTTAAACAAAAGGAAAGGGCAGAGTGATGTTATCTCTTAGGTCAGGAAAATAAACAGAGTTTTCTATGTTCTTCCCTCTTTTGTAAGCAGTGACACTTGAGAAGTTTCTCACCAGCAGATTTTTGCCCTAGTTTGAAAATTATCTGACTGACATGAGCCTAAACAAGGGTAGGGGCAACCCAGGGGCAACTCCCTCATGCTCTAAAAAGCATGTTGCAAGTAGACAGAAATGAAGGCTGCAGTTTTGAGGGAAATAATTTCCTGCTCATCTTTTGGGTACATTACATGGTATCCCTGACCCCTGAAAATGGCGAGAAGGGTAGAAAGGAATGAGATTTGTCGGTGTCTGCCTGCTCTGTGTGAGGGCTGGGTGACTTCCAAAGGAATCTAGGGCTAGAGGTCAAAATGCTTAACTGGGCAGGGGTGGCAGTGTGAGGGTCACCTGAGGGGTCTCATCTGCAAAACCCCCTCTTGCTGTGTGGTTTCACCTGCACCATAGCCCTGGAAGCATCACAGATTTTTTTTTTCTCTGTCTTATAGAGGGGGCTCAGAAACAGTCTCGACTAAAACAGCAAAGGAGATACACCGCCCCTCTCCCTTCAAACCCAACTGTCTGAACTTCAACTTAAGTATTGTAATTAACATGGGGAGAGCCTCCACACTCTAGAGCCGGGGTCCCCAGTCACCCCAACCACTGGTCTGTGGCCTGTTAGGAACCAGGCTGCACCACAGGAAGTGAGCAGAGCAGGGAGCCAGACGGAGCTCTGCCAGATCAATCAAGGCATTGAATTCCCAGGAGCCGGACCCTTATTGTGAACTGCGCATGCCTGAGATCTAGGTTTTACCCTCATTATGAGAATCTAATGCCTGATGCTCTCTCCCATCCCCGACCCCCACCGCCCCCTCTGTGGAAAAAATGTCTTCCACAAAACCTTTTCCTGATATGGAAGGAGTTAGGAACCGCTGCTCTGGAGCAAAACTTAATTTCCCTCCTTTACGGATTTTCCCTTTTGTTATTCATTCAACAAACATTTAGCCTATATCTTCTAGTTTGCCTGAGTCTGTGCTGAATGTTTGTAGGTTATTTAGAGCTTCTAGTTTAAGCAGTGGTAGTCGCTTGGTCACTGTAATTGAGAACTGAAGTTCTGAAGAGGAAGGATCATTGGAAGGAGAGTAGGTAAAATAAAAGGACGGGTCAGTTTATTTATTTTACATTTTTATTTTATTTGAGTTGGAATCTCACTCTGGTCACCCAGGCTAGAGTGCAGTGGCACGCTCGTGGCCACAGCAGCCTCAACCTGCTGGGCTTAGGCAATCCTTCCTCCTCGGCCTTCCAAGTAGCAGGAATGCTAAGCATGTGCCAACACACCCGGCTAATTTTTTTATTTATTGTAGAGACGTGGTCTCACCAAGTTGCTCAGGCTGGTCTCGAACTCCTGAGCTCAGGCAGTCTTCTCACCTCCACCTCCCAGAGTGCTAGGATTACAGGCGTGAGCCACTGCGCCCTGCAGGACTGGCCAGTTTATAACTTGGATCACCAGTCTCTGAAACTAACGATTTTATTTAATTAAAGAGATTTTGTTTTGTTTTGTTTTGTTTTGTTTTACAGGGCAGAAGCGTGTCGCCGAAATGTTAGGGGCATGGCCTGTGCACAGTCACATAGCCTCGAGTAGCCGTATGTAGCCACCAGCCAGGCCAGATCACTCTACTCCACCTAAGGACTGTTCTACCTTCTGAAAGGCAGTGCTTTGTGAAGTAGATATGATCCAGGTCCTCCTTTAATCACCTTAATTGCAAGTTTTTAGAAAATGAGAACCTGTCACAATTCAAGTCGAAGCTGACTGTCTCCTTCCCAGCCACTAGTTGCCAGAAATTCATTGAAGTGGACAACAGACACAAGCTTTGTACCTTTTGTGAGAAGCGTATGGCTCTAGAAGTTGCTGCAGACGTTCTGGGTGATGAGCGGAAGGGTTATGGGGTCCAATCAGTGGTAGGAATGACAAGATTTTCCCATGAAGCAGAAGCAGGATGTTTTGACCGATGTCCATGTCCATCTGCTACTGAGGACGGAACATTCTTGTAACAGACTAAGGAGAACTGAAGAAAGTGCAAATCTGCTGGGAAGGGGGTGGGGTGGGGAGGAGGTGGAGAAAAAGCTTTTGAAGCCCTTACAAGTAAAAGGCTTTTTTTGGCTGGGTGCAGTGGCTCAGAGTTGTAATTACGTGTTCAACCTGGTTGCATGTATTGTAACAAAGAGATCAGGTTCAGTGGCTCCGCCTGTAATCCCAGTACTTTGGGAGGCTGAAGCAAGTGGATTGCCTCAGCCCACGGGTTTGAGACCAGCCCCAGCAACTTGGCGAGACCTTGTCTCTAAAATAAAAATTAAAAAATTAGCCGGGCGTGGTGGCATGCGTCTGTGGTTCCAGCTACTTGGATCGCTGGAGCCCAGTGGGTAGACACTGGGATGGCGGTGAGTATGCCACTGCACTATAGCCTGGGCAACAGAGTGAGACTCCAACTCAAAAAAAATAAATAAATAAAAGAAAGAGAGAGAAGGATATTCCTGGGCTAATTGGTACTACTGTGCCTTGGTGCCTGGGACCCCCCAAAAACTTACAGAATCTGCAAACTTTTCAGTCTCTACAAAGAAGACGATGTCTACCAATATATAGTAAGAAAGCCCTTAAACAAAGACAGTAAGAAACCTAGGACCAAAACACCCAAGATTTGGCATCTTGTTCCTCTACATGTCCTGCAACACGAGTGCATATTGCTCCGAAGAAACAGCTACTAAGAAAAACAAGCAGAAAGCTGCAGAATATGCTAAACTATGGGCATGAATGAAGGAGACCAAAGAAAAATGCCAGAAACAAATTGCCAAAAGATGCAAGCTGTCCTCTCTGCAAGCTTTTACTTGCAAGGCTGAATCTAGTCAAAAAAAATTTTTTTTGGCTGGGCACAGTGACTCAAGCCTGTAATCCCAGCACTTTAGGAGGCCGAGGTGAGAGGATTGCTTCAATTCAGGGGTTCGAGACCAGACTGGACAATTTGGTGAGAACTTATCTCTATAGTAAATTTTAAAAAAGAATTAGCCGGGCATGGTAGTGCATATCTGTAGTTCCAGATATTTGGAAGGCTGAGGCAGAAGGATTGCCTGAGCCCAGCAGGTGGAGGCTGCAGTGGCCGTGAACCTGTCACTGCACTCCAGACTGGGCGACAGAGTGACACTCCTACTCAAAAAAAAAAATTTTTGTGTGTGTAACAAATAAATAAGATGACTACTCCCCAAACATTTTTTATTTTTGCAAATTTATGGGGTACATGCAAAATTTTATAACATATATAGTTTGAAACTGATTATTTTAAACACATTGTGAAACTGATTATTTTAAACACATTGTTTGAGAAACTGTTTATTTTAAGCATGTTGTTTTCTTGTGATGAACTAATATTCAGAAAGGACTTGAGACAGCTTTCAACCAAAGCATATGTAAAAATCAGGTCAAGTGCAGTGACTGACGTCTGTAATCCCACTACCATGAGAGGCCAAGGAAGGGAGGATTGCTTGAGCCCAGGAGTTGGAGACCAGACTGGGCAATATAGTGAGATCTCATCTCTATAAAAAAAATTAAAAATTTTAAAAAGCCAGGCATGGTGATACTCACCTGTAGTCCCTACAGCTCGGGAGGCTAAGGCGGAAAGACTGCCTGAGCCCGCGAGGTGAAGGCTGCGGTGAGCCATGGTTGTGCCACTGTATTCTAACTTGGGCCACAGCGTGAGATCCCAACTCCAAAACAAATCATAATAATTTTTTAAAAATCAGGAAGGATGTCGGGCTCAGTGGCTCAGCCTGTAATCCCGCACCTTTGGGTGGCTGAGTTGAGTGGATTGCCTGAGCCTGCGGGTTCGAGACCCGCCTAGGCAGCGAGACCTCATCTCTACAATAAATCAAAAAATCAGCCAGGTGTGGTAGCGCATGCCTGTAATTCCGGCTACTTGGAAGGCTGAGGCGGAAGGATCGCCAGAACCCAGCAGGTCGAGGCTGCGGTGGCCGGGAGCGGCCACTGCACTCCAGTCTGGGTGACACAGTGAGACTCCAACTCAAAAAAAAAAAAAAATTCAGGAAGGAGACCAGCAGGGTAGGTGAGCAAGGTCTAAGAGGTAGTGTGATTCAAGCAGGCAGGCCACACACAAGGGTCATAGAATTGTTAATATTAAGTTTCAGATTGAATCCTGAAATTCCCATCTCAAAACAGGGTGTGTGGGGTGGGGAGATGAAGTCCGCTATGAGAGCAAACTCCGGGGAGAAAAAGCTTTCTGACGTTCTTACAAGTAGGAGGCTTTTTTCTTGACTGGGTGTAGTGGCTCAGGGCTGTAATCCCAGCACTTTGAGAAGCCAAGGAGGATCTCTTGAGGTTAAGAATTCAAGACCAGCCTGGGCAACGTAACCAGATTCTCTCTTTACAAAAAATTTTAAAATGTTACAAAGCCAGGTATGATGGTGCTCGTCTGTAGTCTCAGCTACTCTGGAGGCTGAGCCAGGAGGATTGCTTGAGCCCAGCTGGACTGAGTTAGGATTGTGCCAGTATAGTTCAGCCTGGGTGATCGAGTGAGACTGTCTCAAAAACAAACAACAACACACAACCCTCTCCCAGAAGTAAATGTTTTTCTGATGTGAGGTGTCTTAGAGTGGACACAGGTGGTGGAGCGGACCCCAGTTTCACAACCCAAGCAGATTCAAACCAAATGCTTCAGTGCTTCTTCCCCTGGCTATTGAAGCTTCCCTGATGAAAATGCAACCCTGTATTTTTGTTTGGAACCTATATACTCTGTGTCTAAGTATTTCCTTTTCTGATGTCTGGCTGTATCCAAAGAAAAACCCTCAAGTACCAAGAAGAAGAAGCAGATAAAATAATTTTAGAAGAGCTCTTTCTGGGGAACTCCCTCTCACCCAGCCTGTGGATAAAAATCAGAAGGTATCAGAGAGACGGTATTTTGCAGCCTTAATTGAGGGGCGATCCATGGTCTTTCGAAATATTAGACTGCTGTGGTGGGAGAAGGAGCTGAAGCCAAAGCCAGGAATTTTTCAGGAAACAGTTCGGTGTCCAACCTCGCTCATGAACAAGTCAGAGCTTTATTCTCTAGAGAGGGATAGAGGTGATTTCATCCTGGAAGAACTTTTTTTTTTTAATTTTTAATTTTACAGATGTAGGGTACAATTCAGGATTAGATAAACAAGTGGACATCTTACAGATGAAATTTGGGCCTCCCTTTGGTCTTCACTTTGCCTGGTTTGAGATCAGGTACACTTATTGAGGAAGTGTGCCCCCCCCCCGGCTGTTTCCCACTACTGCCAATCCCTTTCTTATAGTATTGTGATAAATGTTCAGGGTCCACTTATGAATGAGAACCTATACAGTTCTTTGTTTCTGTCATAGGCCACTGAGTATGATAGACTCTAAACTGGAAGAGTTTCAAAGCTTGTGTCCACTACCCCCATGAAACGGTTTTATCAATGCCCACATTTGTTTGGAAAGTCATCTCTTAAGTCCCTGGTGGAGACTGGTGTGCCTGAAACCCCTTGAGACTGACCCTTCGACTCCGCCACCTGTTTCTCTTTCTATTTTTTTTTTTTTTTTTTGAGTTGGAGTCTCA
>NW_007253521.1:335363-339270 GCF_000164805.1 Carlito syrichta
ACTCACCTTAGCCTCCCAAAGGGCTGGGATTACAGACTGAGCCGCAGAGCCTGGCTCTCTTTCTATTTCTTGACACAGAGGCAGAGAGATTAAAGAATTAGAGTTCAGAAATTCTGATCCCACTTCATATTTCTATTAATCATGTCTATTACCCCCCAACTATCCATGCTTAGCGATATCAAAAGTGTAGCCACGTGTGGAGTATGAGCTGGATAACAGCAGTGTCGGGATGCTCTCCCTACACCCACACACACACATACTGCAGAACCGTCAGTTCAGCCTTGACCGAAATTGATGTAACTCTGAAGCTCTGTGGTGTGTCCTTGACAGTCCTCAAGGGGTCAGAATTTATCCTAGGGACCTCAAGAAGCTAACAATCTTCCTTAGTGCTGGATCTTATGAAGTGGATTTCATTTGAGAAGCATCATGCATTGAGTCACTGTGCTGGGTGTCGCTACCGGGAAGTCTCCTCTTCCCCTGTACTCCACACTCAGCTGGGATCCTCTGTAGGTAAGTAGCAAGACAGCACCTAAGATCAACCAGATGCTAAAAGACAATACGACAAAATGATCTGACAGCCGCCTGTGGGCACATACATGCCCAGGATTAATCTGAAGGGATCTGTCAAGTCCAGAGATCTCATCCTGGCTTGGTGGAATCCCAGACACTTTTGTGAACTAGGTTGGAGAATCTGGATCTAAAGCTGCCTCTTTGAACCTGGATACAGTCCCCTCCCTTGGCCCTGGCACTTTACATTTGGAAGCACTTAAAAGTGTGAGTAGTAAGTAGAGTCTGACAGTAAAATCTCATCCCTCCAACCTCATTCAGATCTTTCCCCCAGATTGTTGCAACCAAGTTGTTGAATTCTTCACTGTTTCCAGTTTCTTCTCCCAGAGGTGAGGCATTAGGCCAAGATAAGGGGGTATGAGGAACAGCCCTTTATCTGGGAAGAGAAATGTAGACTGAAAAACAGAGGGTGCTGATTAAATTACATGCAGTATACTTCCTGTTCATTACAGCCTGACCTCTGATAGTTCAAAGAACTTCAAGGTAAACTTTTCAAAGCCTAGGTTTCTATTTGTGAGCTGTTTGTGCCAGGCAAAGACTTTGTTGTTATTTTTTAAAGGGGAAAGCTTGGGTAAGCAAGTAGGGAAATGACTTCAGGAGGCAGTTAAAGATACAATTTTGTCAAGACACTCATAAAGCAGAGTCCTCCGAGAAAACTGTCACGGTAATTTGAAGCCAAGACCTGGAATGCAATTGCACACAGCTCTGGTAAAGCCATGGGCCACTGAAGTTGTAATTACAAAGAGGGAGAAACACACTTTGTGAGCATTTGGAGTTGAATTTTACTCTTGTCATTTGCTAGAAAGAAAATAATGATAATAATAAAGGAAAGGGAAAAACTAACATTCCTACCCTGATTTAAATTTCCTCCTGGCCCCTCTAGTCTGAGCTCTGAGATAAATGCTTATCTAGATCTATTGTCTTGTGGGTCTAAGAAGAAAGATATTCAGAATCCAGCTCCCTCTCCATTTTTAGCTTCTCTCATTAAGGGGGAACTCACTGGGTCCTCAAGATTCACTCTTATGGGTTGTTAGATTTTGAAGAGACACATTGGGTACGACTGTGTCGCCCTAGAGCATTGGGGATAGTAAGTGTTGTTTGCTGGGATGCTTCCGGGATGGGTCCTCTCAGCGGGGAAAAGGTCCCTTTACCCAGCAGCCTCAGAACACGGGATGGTCCCGCTTCCCCCTCTTCTCTCTTCATCTTCTGTTTTCAGAGGCAAGTCTGTTGGAAAGCAGATTGTCCATCCTCTGGTCCGCACAATTTTGGAGCTCTGGAAGTAGGCCAGGCTCTGTGTTAGGTGTTGGGGACAGAGAGAGGAAGAAGGTGATGTTTTTCTTTCAAGAGGTTATTGTCTAGGAGCAGACTCAGACCCAAACCCAAACAAATTAGAACAAAGCAAAAGACAAACCCAGACAATACAAAATGATGTAGCCAAACAGAGCCCAGAGGAAGAACATTTAGTCTACCTCCTGGAGGGTTTCTTAGAGGAACTATCTTTTGAGGGATCACTTGGAGTTAGCAAGGCAGTTTAAAATTTTCCACTTGCCTCATTCAGGGAAGGGTTTGGAAGTGCTAGCAAGGCAGGACCCTTTGGTTCACCACAGAGGATGCCTGTGGCACTGCTGGTGACGCCCAACTCACTACCAAGGGCAGTGAGTAAAGACTGAGCACTTGCTGTGGGTTCCCAAACTCGTCACCACCCAGGATAACTTTTAATTTTGTTGTGTTTGTTTTTTAATCCCCAGAGTCTTAATATTTTGAAAATTGATGTCTGTCAATTAAAGTGCATTGCGGCCAGGCACGGTGGCTAGCCTGTAATCCCAGAACTTTGGGAAGCCAAGGAGGGAAGATCACTTGAGGCCAGGAATTTGAGACCAGCCTGGGCAACAGAGCAATTCTTGTGCCTACTAAAAAACTTTAAAATTAGGCTGTGTGCAGTGACTCATGCCTGTAATCCCAGCACTTTGGGAGACTGAGGCAAGAAGATTGCCTGAATCCAGGAGTTCAAGACCAACCTGGGGAACATAACAAAACCTCGTCTCTACAAAAAATCAGGTGTGGTGGTGTGTGCCTATAGTCCCAGCTACTCGAAATACTGAGGTGGAAGGAGTGCCTGAGCCCAGGAGGTTGAGGCTGCCGTGAGCCATGATTATCGTGATCATGTCACTGCACTCCAGCTTGGGCAACAGCGTGAGACTCTGACTCAAAATTTTAAAAATAAAAGTAAAAATTAGCCAGGCATGGTGGCGTGCACCTGTAGTCCCAGCTACTTAGGAGAGGATCTCTTGAGCCCAGGAGTTTGGAGGCTATAGTGAGCTATGATCGTGCCACTGCACTCCATCCAGTTTGAGTGACAGAGTGAGACCCTGTCTCTAAAAAAAGATAAAGAAAAAAAAATGCATTGATTAAGCAAACCTAAATTGTTTTCTCATAATGTGCCAAAAACATCAAAGTTTTTGATGATCACAGGATACCCAAGGGCGCAATCCTCACTGGGGAGGATGCAATGCCTTATAGCATCAATAGAATGTTGTAGTCACTTTATACAGCCCTATTGTGCTAGGACAGGATTTGCTGTAGCCTATCCTTGTCTTCTCTTGCTTTTATTTTTGTATTTTGAAGATACTGAAGAAAGCATCTAGCTCTTTATGCTGTTAAACACTAACTTTGTGAATCCGAGATTGTGCCTGGACATCACATAGCCTAGGACAATTTCTGACTTGTTCATTGATGCACATAGCGTGCTTATTCTATTTAATTATGTTTTTTGGTTGACACCAATCATTCTTTCTTCAATTCCATTTCTCCATGATGCCTCCAAGCTCCTTCATGGAAGGATCCACAAATAAAATGCATCTCCAATAAACTGGGAAATTCAGGAACCTAAAACATCAAGTTAAGAAAAAAACTGGCTGGGTGCTGTGCCTCACACCTATAATCCCAGTACTTTGAGAGACTGAAGTGAGGATTGCCTGAGTACAGGGTTTGAGACCAGCCTGGGCAATTTGGTGAGACCTTATTTCTACAATAAATCAAAAAATTAGCTGGGCATGGTGGCGCACGACTGTAGTTCCGGCTACTTGGAAGACTGAGGCAGAAGGATCGCCTGAGCCCAGCAGGTCGAGGCTGCGGTGGCCATGAGTGTGCCACTGCACTCCAGCCTGGGAGACAGAGTGAGATTCTGACTCAAAAAAAGAAAGAAAGGAAAAAACCAAACAAACTTAGGTTACTGATAACTATCAAGGATCCCACCTTTCTGTCTCGTGACCCCAGAACCTTTTTTTGTTTTTTTTGAGTTAGAGTCTCACTCTGTCACCCAGATTGGAGTGCAGTGGCC
>NW_007253521.1:339387-348224 GCF_000164805.1 Carlito syrichta
CCAAGTTGCCCAGGCGAGTCTCGAACCCACGGGCTCAGGCAATCCACTCACCTCAGCCTCCCAAGGCTTTTTATAGGCTGAGCCACCGAACCCAGTTACCCCAGAACCTTTTATAGGTGCCCTCCATGCAGGCAGGTAGCTAACACTCTGGACCGGGCAGCCTAGGAGGGAATTCTCTTTTCTCCCAGAGGCCAGGGCATCTTCATATGGTCCATGAACTGTGTCAGAGCTGCACTAACTTACTGTGGAAGCCTCAGGGGGCTCCCAATTGAACTTCTGTCCTTTTTCTTCATCTCAAACCTGTTTCTTCTCTCACAGCTTATGTCAGACAGCAGCCTCCACCCAGGTCCATCTCTCATTCCAAAAGTGCCGTCACCATGTGCCATTGATTCTGCCTCCTAATTGTCTCTCTCTCCACCTCCTGCCCTCTCCTCCCCACAGCACTCTCTTGATTCTGATGTTTATGATCTTTTGTGGCTATTATACAAGGAACTCAGCCCTGCTCTTCCTGCCTGAGTCCTTTCCACTGAATCTAGCCTCCACACCCCTTGCAGACTGTTATTTATTTGTTTATTTTTAGAGAGAGAGTCTTGTTCTGTCACCCAGGCTGAAGTGCAGTACTGTAATCATAGCTCACTATAGCCTCAAACTCCTGGGCTCAAGCAATCCCTCCACCTTGGCCTCCAGAGTAGTTTGGACTACAGATTCACATCACCTGCCAATTTTTTTTGCTCAGGCTAGTCTTGATCTCCTGGCCTCAGGGGATACCCCTGCCTTGGCCTTCCAAAGTGCTGGGATTGCAGGAGTGAGCCACTGTGGCCGATCAGACTTTTCTTTTAAAAAATAAGATTTTATGCCTGAGCCCGCGGGTTTGAGACCCACCCGGGCAACTTGGCAAGACCTCATCTCTACAATAAATCAAAAAATCTGCCGGGCGTGGTAGCGCATGCTTGTCTGAGGCGGGAGGATCACCGGAGCCCAGCAGTTCGAGGCTGCAGTGGCCGGGAGCGACCACTGCACTCCAGTCTGGGCGACAGAATGAGACACCAACTCAAAAAAATAAATAAATAAAAAATAAGATTTTTGGCCAGGCTCAGTGGCTCAGCCTGTAATTCCAGCACTTTGAGAGGCCGAGGCGAGTGCATTGCCTGAGCCAGTAGGTTCGAGACCAGCCCGGGCAAACTGGAGAGACCTCATCTCTACAATAAATCAAAAATTAGCCGGGTGTGGTAGTGCGTTCCTGTAGTTCCAGCTACTTGGAAAGTTGAGGCGAAAGGATCGCCAGAGCCCAGCAGGTCGACGCCGGGGTGTCCGTGAGCGTGCCACTGCACTCCAGCCTGGGCGACAAAGTGAGACTCTAACTCAAAAAAATAATAATAATAAGCCGGGCTCGGTGGCTCAGCCTGTAATCCCAGCACTTTGGGAGGCTGAGGTGAGTGGACTGCCTGAGTACGCGGGTTTGAGATGGGCCTGGGGTAACTTGGCAAGACCTCATCTCCACAATAAATAAAAAATTAGCCGGGCATGGTAGCGCGCGCCTGTAGTTCCAGCAACTTGGAAGGCTGAAGCAGGAGGATCGCCGGAGTCCAGCAGGTCCAGGCTGCGGTGGCCCGGAGTGTGCCACTGCACTACAGTCTGGGGGACAGAGTGAGACTCCAACTCAAAATAATAATGATAATAATACTAATAAATAAGTTTTTTTTTTAACCTAAAACAATAAAAATGTATTCTGATAGTCCAGAGGTGAGAGTCCAGAATCAAGATGTCAACTTAGCATGCTCCCTCCAAAGGCTCCTGGGAAGAATCCTTGCTTTCTCTTGCAATTTCTGGTGGTTATTGACAATTTTGGCATTTCTTGGCCTGTAGATGCATAATTTCAGTCCCTGCTCCCTCCTCACATGGACTTCTCCCATGTGTCTGTGACTCCACGTGTCTGTGTCACTTCTTCTTTTTTTTTTTTTTGAGTTGGAGTCTCAATCTGTTGCCCAGACTGGAGTGCGAGGCCACCACAGCCTCGACATGCTGGGCTCCGGGGATCCTTCCGCCTCAGCCTTCTGAGTAGCCGGAATTACAGGCATGCGCTACCATGCCCGGCTGATTTTTTGATTTATTGTGGAGATGAGGTCTTGCCAAGTTGCCCAGGCGGGTCTCGAACCTGCGGGCTCAGGCCATCCACTCACCTCAGCCTCTCAAAGCGCGGGATTACAGGCTGAGCCACTGAGCCCGGCTTATGTCACTTCTTATGTGGAGACCAGTGGTTGGATTTAGAGCCACTCCCAATCCAGTGTGACCTCATTTTAACTTGATTTCTTTTGTTTTTCTTTTTTCTTTTTTGCAGTTCAAATTTTTTATTTTTAATTATCATGGGTACATAATACAGATCTAATCCTTTTGTCCTCTCTTTCAAAGCTTTGCAAATCCTCTCGTTGATCTGCCTGTTGCCTGACATTCAAATTCCTCACAATGGCATGCAAGGCCCTTTTCAGTGTCACCATCTCACCTGTTTCTCCAGGCATCTTTCCTGTGGAGTTTCCCAGAACAGCCTCCTCCAGCCTTGCATCCTCAAGTCAGACTCCTCCAGCTGGCTGCCTACCTCTCCAAGGCTGCCCTTGCCTGGAATGTCTCCCACCTCTCCCTTCATCATCCTTTAGCACCCAGGCTCAGATGTCCTGTCTTTCTCTGGGCTTCTGGATGGAGTCTCCGCTACAGCACATTTTATTACAATAATTCATCTGTTTGTCTCCTTAGAAAGACTACTGATACCTCTAGGTCAAGAGGGTTGACTTATAATTCCTTCTACTGGCTTACAGTAGGTACTCAACTCATCATATATTTATTGAATGATTAGCTCCCTAGAAATCTAGGGCCCATGCTACTAAATTCCAGAGGCTTCAAAAGGAAAGGAAGGTGCCAGATCTTTTCCACCTTCTCATGGATACTGGCCATCCAAGTATGGATGGTATTGATTTAATTAATATCAATCTGTTAAAAAAAATTTTTTTTTGAGACAGGATCTCTGTTGGCTAGGCTGCATGTGAATGTTAATCTTATGAGTGCGTGCGTATAGTTTATTTTAGGCACGTGATTAGACTAAGAAAGAATAAGAAGCACATTCAGAAGTAATAATACCTACCTAGGGCTTACTATGCATCAGTTACTATGTGTACCAACTTCTTTATTATTATCTCTGTTTTACAGATATTCGTGAAAACTGAGGTGAAGTGATGATTTCCCTGAGAGCACAAAGGTAATGGAAATGTGGTTTGATCCCAGAGGACCTGGCTTGAGTCCATGCTCCCAACTGCTACATAACATGATCACTGAAAATAACAATAACTAACAGACACTGGGTGCTTATCACGCGCCAGGCTCTGTTCCGATGGCTTTATGTGATTAATTTTATGGGGAACCCTGGACAACTTAACCTAGCAGCACTTTGTTTTCTCTATCTGTAGAATAGAATAATAATGTCTCCAAGCTCATCGTTTTCTTGTGGTGAGGATTAAGTTAGATAATGCATAGAAAAACTAAAATTGTGCAGACCTGCCTGCTTAAATGAGCAATTATTTATGCAACTCGATGGATACTCATAGCTTTAGGGGAGTCAGAAAACGGGAAACACCACTGGATGGTAGTGACTAGAATCCTAGCCCTAAGAAAGTCAGAGTTTAAGTGAAAGTCAAACCAGGTCACCTCAGTGGAAGTAAACCTGGAGAGAAATGGTTACAATGGAAGCATCTGTCCATTATGTTACTGGAGACAAAAGCATTTAGGCCCTCCAGGGTGACTGCTCTCATCCAAACTTGACTTCCAGTCCATTTATTGCTGTTGTTTAAACCTCAGGGCAAGTGGCCACGTGCCTGTAATCCCAGCTATTTGGGAGGATGAGATGGGAGGATCACTTAAAGCTATAAGTTCCAGGCTGTCATGTGCTATGATTGCACCTTGTGACTAACCACTGCACACCAGCCTGGGCAGCAGAGCAAGATTCTGTCTCTAAAAACCAAAACAGGCCAGGTGCAATGGCTCAAGCCTATAATCCCAACACTTTGGGAGGCCGAGGCGAGAGAATTGCCAGAGCCCACGGGTTTGAGACCAGTCTGGGCAACATGGTGAGGCCTTGTCTCTACAATAAATCAAAAAATCAGCCGGGCGTGGTAGTGTGCACCTGTAGTTCTGGCTACTTGGAAGGCTAAGGCGGAAGGATTACCTGAGCCTGGCAGGTCAAGGCTGCGGTGGCTGGGAGCGTGCCACTGCGCTCCAGCCTGGATGAGAGAGTGAAACTCCAACTCAAAAAAAAAAAAGAAAAAGAAAAAGAAAAGAAAAAGCAAAATAAATAAAACCTCATGGCAGTCTCAGCCTTTCTGAGTCAGCTTCCATTTCTGCAATACCAGATGCTTGGCTTTGGCCCTCTTGAAAGTGCCATCCAACTCAACATTATTTGACTCCATGGCCCCAGAGTCTCTTGTACACCAAGATACTTTTATTTTCAAGTCAGACGGGTCATGTGTTCATGTTGTAACAAGATCCAAGGGAGGCACACCGAGATAATTTTTAGCCTGTCTTCCCTTGCCATCTGAACGAAGGGCAGTTCCCTGACTGATGCTCTGTGTATTCTTTTCCTCACAGAAACTTGGATGTTTCTCATTCCACTGACAGATTTCTTTTGTTGTCAAACCCAGGCATATGTGCTCTCACACTTACAAAGATTTTGGGCCGGGTGTGGTCATGCCTATAAACCCAGCACTTTGAAAGACTGAGGCACGTGGATCGCTTGAGCCCAGGAGTTCGAGACCAGCCTAGGCAGCATAGTCAGAGACCTTATCTCTACAAATAACTGAAAAACTGGGCATGGAAGGACATGTGTAATTCCAGCTACTCAAGAGGCTGAGATGAGAAGATTGCCTCAGCCTAAGAAGTAGAGGCTGCGGTGAGTTGTGACTATGCCACTGCACTCCTGTTTGGGCAATGCAGTGAGATTCTGAGGGCGAAGGAAGGAAGGAAGGAAAGAAAGAAAGAAAGAAGAAAACAATTTGCCCAAATCTGCTTTCTGTAACTACCATTTCATGGTGGGCCCCTTTACCTGTCTAACAATAGTTCCTCTGTAGCAACTTTAGATACTTGCCCTTCCTAAAGGGGGAGAAAAATAAAGAATTCCTTAGCTTATCTAGCAGCGATAGTCTGAACACTTTTATTTTATTTTGAAATTTTTATATTTATTTATTTATGCAGGATTTATTGAAAGGACCGAAAAGCTCCCATAGTGGGAGGGAGCCCAAGGGGGTTGTCCTAAATTTTTATTTTTTCACATACAGGATCTTTCTCTGTCACCCAGGCTGGAGTATAGTGGTGAGAGCACAGTTAACTGCAGCCTTGAACTTCTGGGCTCAAGTGATCCTCCTGTCTCAGCCTCCAGAGTAGCTGGGACTACAGACATGAGCCACCATGCCCAGCTAAATTTTAAACATTTTTTTTTTTATAGAGATGAATGGTCTCACTATGTTGCCAGGCTGATCTTGAACTTGGCCTCAAGAGATCCTCCTGCCTTATCCCCTTGAAGCACTGGAATTACAGGTGTGAGCTGTTGTACCTGGCCAGCTCTCCCTTCTTAAAAAGGGGCAAAGGATAAAGAACTTATCCTAATTATCAGAGGTCATCTGAATATTTTTAAATTAATGGAAACAGGAGAAACACAATCTGATTTTTCTTCTTTGCAAATTAAAGGGAGCCCAAATAACTTAAAATTCTAAACAATCTTTTGTCTTTATGGCGGGTTTTTTTTTTTTTTTTTTTTTGGAAGGGGTCAGGGAGGGGAAGGGGAGGATATAGAGGCATGAGATGCAGAGACAACAGAAGGAAGAGGCTGAGGGAACCCATGGACTTAAAGGGGCCCACCAGTCTACCAAGGCCTGGGTAGGGCTCTGAAGTCTTAAGTTGACTTGAAGGAGTCAAGACAGAAAAGTCACAGGAGAGAAAGGATGCATTTGTGTGAAGGAACAGGGCCCAGAATAAGATGAGTCCAAATACCAAGAGGATGAGAAAAGAAAGAAACCAAGAGTTAGTGTGAAATGGAAATGAGAAAGCACTTTCCATAAGACAGCATGAGGAAGGGAGGCTGGCTCTTCTGGTGTGTCCAGGCACAGAGGTGTGATTCAGGCTTCAGATTTAAGTGAGTCTGTTTTGATGATTACAAACCTTGCCTCATCCTTCTTTGGTTTGCTCCTTTCCTAGATGGTGTCTTTCTTTCTATGTTGCTTAAATGAGGGCTTTGTTTTATTTGGAGCCATTGCTCTTTATATTTCCTGATTTTATCTCTGTTTGTACTTTTCTTGGTGGTAAATGGGTTGAGGATCAGAGAAAATGAAAAAGTGGGTGAAAACAAGTAGTCGTCCATACAGTTGAAATTGTCTTCTTATCCTGTAAGTCATGAAAGGGCACTGTTTAACAATCATTGACCAGGTGTACTGGCTCAAGCCTGTAATCCCAGCACTTTGGGAGGCCGAGGTGAGAGGATTGCCTGAGCCCAGGGGTTCGAGACCAGCCTGGGCAACTTTGCTAGACCTTGTCTCTACAGTATATCAAAAAATTAGCCGGGAGTGATAACGCGCACCTGTAGTTCCATCTACTTGGAAGGCTGAGGTGGAAGGATCTCCTGAGCCCAGCACATCAAGACTGCGGTGGCCGTGAAGGTGCCACTGCATTCTAGCCCGGGTGACAGAGTGAGACTCTGACTCAAAAAAAAAAAAAAATCATCAAAAATATAATTCTGAAATTTAAATGGCCACCAGTCCTCTGAAAGGCAGCCTGACTTCAGGCTAAATGACCAACTGAAGTCACACATTTAAAAGAGAAGTTCAAAGTCGCGCTCGGTGGCTCAGCCTGTAATCCTGTGCCTTGGGATGCTGAGGTGAGTGGATTGCCTGAGCCCGCGGGTTCCAGACCCACCCGAGCAACTTGGTGAAACCTCATCTCTACAATAAATCAAAAAATCAGCTGGGGGTGGTAGCACCTGCCTGTAATTCCGGCTATTCGGAAGGCTGAGGTGGAAGGATCGCCGGAGCCCAGTAGGTCGAGGCTGCGGTGGCTGGGAGCGGCCACTGCACTCCAGTCTGGGTGACAGAGTGAGACTCCAACTCAAAAAATAAAAATTAAAAAATTTAAAAAAATAAAATAAAAGGGAAGTTCCAGTCAGGCGTAGTAACTCTGGAGGCTGAGAAAGGAGGATCACAGTGATGGTGCTACTGCACTCCAGCCTGGATGACAGAGTAACATCTGGACTCAAAATAGGGGTGCGGAGAGGATTCCATGGATAGGACTGTTGGATCTGTCAGGGTAACCGATGGGATGTGGCCATGGTAGCAAAGATTAATCTGACCCAAGACTGTTGGTGACATTGAGTTGGTTAAAAACAACCAAAAGCCGGGGCTCGGTGGCTCAGCCTGTAATCCCGCGCCTTTGGGAGGCTGAGGTGAATGGATTGCCTGAGCCCGCAGGTTCGAGACCCGCCTGGGCAGCGAGACCTCATCTCTACAATAAATCAAAAAAATTAGCCAGGCGTGGTAGCGCGCGCCTGTAGTTCCAGCTACTTGGAAGGCGGAGGCAGAAGGATCGCCGGAGCCCAGCGGGTCGAGGCTGCGGTGGCCGGGAGCGGCTACTGCACTCCAGTCTGGGCGACAGAGTGAGCCTCCAACTCAAAAAATAAAAAATAAAAAAAAATTAAAAATAAAAACAACCAAACCCCCAAACCAGTAGCCATAGCCTCCTCTCGCCTTAGCAACTAGGTTTATTTACTTCTAGAAGTTTAACATCTTTCCTTTCCATAAAATAGCAGGGAAACATATTCCACTTTTAGTATTCTAAGCCTTGGCGTGAAATATTCTCTAGTTCTTTGAGATATGTGGACATTTCCCATGATCCCTGGGAGTTCAATTTTCTTCATTCTTCCAGAGTGTGTGACTTTGAACTTCCTGCTTTCTTGAGTGATCTGAGTGATCTATTTAGATGTTTACATTTGAAAAACTGCACCAAAATTGGGCTTTATCTTTCTCTTCTGAGTCAAGTTTTCACTCTGTTGCCCAGGCTGGAATGCAGTGGCATAATCACAGCTCACCACAACCTTGATATCCTGGGCTCAGGTGATGCTTCTGCCTCAGTCTCCTGAGTAGTTGGCACTACAGGTGTCTGGCTAATTTTTTAAACATTTTTCTACAGAGATGAGGTCTTGCTATGTTTCCCTGGCTGGTCTCACATTCCTGGGCTCAAGCGATCCTCCTACCATGGCACCCAAAATGCTGGCATTACAGGCATGAACCACCATGCCTCGTGTTTATCTTTGTTGTTGAAAAAAATACATCCTATCTCCTAGCCCTGGAAGACAGGAATATTGGTTTCTCTGGGACAGAGGTTAAGCCCCCATTTCCTTGATTGATCATCTCCTGTTCCGAGTACTTAAAAGAGCCAGGATTCTTCACTAGATAACAAGACTTGGGATTCTTGATTACTTTGGGCAGTCTTCAATTTTAAAAGCCTTAGAAAGCTGCTTTTCAGTGAAAACACTCTCAAATTATGTGCCCATAAAAGCGAGTTCACACTTCTTTCTAAGAGGCTTCTAACCTTGATTAGAAATTATAAGAAATACGTGTATAAGCCGGGTTTGGTGGCTCGGCCTGTAATCCCGTGCTTTGGGAGGCTGAGGTGAGTGGACTGCCTGAGCCTGCAAGTTCGAGACCCGCCTGGGCAACTTGGCGAGACCTCATCTCTACAATAAATCAAAAATTTAGCCAGGTGTGGTAGCGCGCACCTGTAGTTCCAGCTACTTGGAAGGCTGAGGCAGAAGG
>NW_007253521.1:348303-378258 GCF_000164805.1 Carlito syrichta
GCCTGCGGTGGCCAGGAGCGGCCACTGCACTCCAGTCTGGGCGACAGAGTGAGACTCCAACTCAAAAAAAAAAAAAAAAAAGAAATACGTGTATATATATTGAAAATAAGAAAGTACATTACTTCTTATAAGCGATATCATTTAATATGATACACCTTTGAAACCTTTAAACAAGATAGAGCATGTTAAGGACTGTAACAAAGAATCCTTTTAAGGGAAAAGGCTATAGATTATGGTGGAAGAAGTGTCTTGAGTTGTTACTGCCGATGTTTGGGTGCAGGCATCTTGTTATCAAACCTAGATCAAGAACGTCTGTCATTGAGGAGACTGGGTTCTGACAGCTGCTGCAGAGTGGCCGGTCTCATCAACAAGAAAAGAAGTTTCCATCCTAGAGATAAGGGAACCCTGCAGGCAGCACAGACCACAAAAACACAATTGCGGTTGCTGGAACAGGGTTGCTGTGAGGGTCCTTTAATTTGCAGCAAGCCTAGGAGAATATTCTAAACTGCTGGGCATCTTTTCAGATCAGCCACATCTTTATCTCTGTATCTCCGTACAGATCCTCTAGCCAGGAAGAAAAGCAGTCATCAAACCCCGGCCGAAAAATGCTGAAGCTGACCATAGACTGGCTGAGATGCAGTTTTAGTCTTGGGGCTGGCGGAATTGTGAGTTGATGTTATCTGACCTGAAACATGGCTAGTTAGATATTTACAAATATTTACCATATTTCTGATTCCTTTCTTCCTTCCTTCCTCTTTCTTTTTCTTCCCCCTTCTTCCTCCTTCCCTCCCTCCCCCTCCCTTCCTTCCTTCTTTTTCTTTCTTCTTTCTCTTTCTTTCCTTCTTTCCTCCTTCCTTCTTTTTGTTTTTTTCTTTTCCTTCCCCCCACTCCGTCTCTTTCTCCTTCCTTTCCTTTCCTTTCTTCCTCCCTCCCTCTCTCCCTCCCTCCCTCCATTCCTTCCTTTTTCCCCCCCCTTCTTCCTCCCTCCGTCCTCTCTGTCCTCTCTCCCTTCCTTCTCTCTTTTTCTTTCCTTCCTTCCTTCTTTCCTTCCTTCCTTCTTTCCTTCCTTCCTTCCTTCCTTCCTTCTTTCCTTCCTTCCTAGAGGATTATTATAGGTATAAGAGAGCAATAGGGATTGAATTGCTTGGAAATATTCTTAGATCTTTGAAATCACAGCTGCACAATCCAATATAGTAGACACTAGCCACATGTAGCTATTTGAGTTTAAATTAATGAAAATTCAATACAATTAAGCATTCAACTCCCCAGTCACACTAGCCATAGCCATGTGTGCCAGTGGCTACCATAATTAGGGCAGATAGGGGACATTTTCACCATAGCATAATGTTGAGTGCTGTTCTAGAATCTCTTGAGTCCCTTTGCAAATATTATATTGTTCCTGGATTTCTTTAAGCCTTCCTATTCCTTTAAACATTTTCATCACAAACTGGGGCTAATAAGTTCTCCTTCAAAAGATTGCCATGGAATTTTTTTTTTTTTTTTTGAGTTGGAGTCTCATTCTGTCGCCCAGACTGGAGTGCAGTGGCCGCTTCCGGCTACCACAGCCTCGACCTGCTGGGCTCCAGCGATCCTTCCGCCTCAGCCTTCCAAGTAGCTGGAACTACAGGCGCGCGCTACCACGCCCGGCTCATTTTTGATTTGTTGTAGAGATGAGGTCTCGCTGCTCAGGCGGGTCTCGAACCTGCAGGCTCCGGCAATCCACTCACCTCAGCCTCCCAAAGGCGCGGGATTACAGGCTGAGCCACCGAGCCCGGCTTGCCATGGAATTTAAATGAGCTACCCACTGTATGTAAAGCCGACATCCCCATACCTGGCACATTATACTATTACCATAATTGGTAGCTCAACAAATCCTTGCAGACTTGGACCTAACACATTTGTGTTTTTAAAAACATCTGTAATTTACAAAGCTCTTCAAACAACCTCCCTGGAAATCAGACTCTATTTATGGGAACATGTCACTCATTATGGTTGCCGAGAGCCTTGTTTCAGAGTCATAAGAAAAGTCAAGTTTTTTTCCTTTCCACAATGCTTTGTATCTTAATAAGAAAGAGAAGAAAGGAAATGAGAATCTCCTAAGAGTAGTAACATTTCTAGCCCTGAACTCCCCTCCTGGTTTTTTTTGTTTTTTTTTTTTTTGAGTTGGAGTCTCACACCCTGTCTCCCAGGCTGGCATGCAATGGCATGATCACAGCCACCACAGCCTTGATCTGCTGGGCTTAGGCGATCCTTCTGCCTCAGTCTTCCAAGAAGCTGGAACTACAGATGCACGTCACCACACCAGCTAATTTTTTTGTGATTTATTGTAGAGACAAAGTTTCACCAAGTTGCCCAGGCTGGTCTCGAACCCCTGGGCTCAGGCAATCCTCTCGCCCTGGCCTCCCAGAGTGCTGGGATTACAGGCTGAGCCACCGCGCCTGGCCTCCCCTCCCTTTTTCAAAAAGTCCAAGGAGATGAAAAATCTGTGCAGAAGGTGTTTATACTATAGGTGTCAACAGCCTTGGGTCCAGATGGGCAAACCGACTGCTCTCATGGGAACTTTGTATAGACAGCAAGGGTAATTACTTCAGGCTACAGTTACCAACATGATTAAGCACACTCCCTGCCAGCAAAAGTCTGATCATCCACTCCAGAATGGGCCCAAACTCATTGCAACTGCACAGACCTACCTGAGCCTCTCCTGCCACAGGCTCTTTGAAATCTTTTGTAATTTGCATTCCTTAGGCAAGTGGAATTTAAATTCCTTAGGCGAATTTCATCCTGATGGAACACCAAGATGACATGCATGCCATGATCTCATTGTTTGGGATTTCTGCTTTATAATCATTAATGTATGCTTCCATAGGCAGGGGAGGTAAGCATTTGGGCTCAATTCCACTTTGCTTTCTTGAGTGTTTCTTTACAGTTGAATAGCCCTTGCTTTTCTGATTTTAAATTTTACATTTAATTTTAATAGAGGCAGAGTCTGGCTACATTGTCCGGGCGGGTCTCTGACTCCTGACCTCAAGGAATCCTCCTGCCTTATTCTCCCGAAGCACTGGGATTACAGGCATGAGCCACCCTGTCTGGCCAAGCCCTAGCTTTTCTTTTTTCTTTTTTTTTTTTTTTGAGCTGGAGTCTCACTCTGTTGCCCAGACTGGAGTGCAGTGGCTGCTCCCGGCCACCGCAGCCTCGACCTGCTGGGCTCCGGCGATCCTTCTGCCTCAGCCTTCCAAATAGCTGGAACTTCAGGCACGCACTACCACGCCCAGCTAATTTTTTTATTTATTGTAGAGATGAGATCTCGCCAGGTTGCCCAGGCGGGTCTCGAACCCCCAGCCTCAGGCAATCCACTCACTTCAGCCTCCCAAAGCAGCCCATGCTTTTCAAAGCACCTTCACAAATATCTTAGTAGCACTTCATGCCATTCTTGTGTGGTGGGAAGGGCATAACGAGGGACTGCAGAAAGAAATCACAAGACCGGGATTCCGATCCTGGGTTGCAAGTTAAGAAGCCTGTCAGAAGATGTTACCCATGTATTCAAGAAGTAAGGAACGATCAGAGGAAATGGGTAAGTTGCTGTCAGGCCACATGTCTAACTGCTCTATGCTTGTACAAGGGAAGAATCATGTCCTCCTTCTATGTGTCACAAGGGTAAGCGGAGTCTTTAGAGCAATGACCTTGAGCTTCATGAAGACCTTAACTCCCCCTCCCAACTGTCTAAGAACCTGTTCTAATGCTCACCACATGGCATTATCACTTCTATTTTAGTATCTGTGAGGGCATATCTTAATTCTGCAAGGGCAGGGTGATGCCAGTCTTGCTCACGCTCTATCTTCAGTGTGAGGTACATGGACGAGAACAGGTGACTAAATGAGCTAAATAAGCAAATGGTGAGTGGCATGTCAGAAGCAATCTAAACCCAAAGCAGGGGACTGTGAGGGCGGCTACTCCATCCTGGTACCCCGTATTATGTAACCTACTGGTAACCAATGACTCCAGAACTCTTCAGACACCTTGCATCGGGTATTCAAGCCTAAGACATTTTGACCTTTATTTTACACAGCTCTGAGTAAACCAGGTCTGGCGTAAGAGTCAAATTTTAAAAAGGCTTTGTTGTGTGTGTCTTTTCAAAAAATAACAAGGTTGGGTTTTTCTCCCGTTTATGTCCAGAGTAAATATGTCACAGTAAAACTTCTAAGATAGACATCATATTTATTGTAAGTAAAACATGGACTAGGCTGACATTCCATCATAAAAAAACTCTTAAATTTAGCATCAACAGTCATAGTATCTCTATATGGTATCTTTTTCACTGTCGGTTTAAATAAGACCCCATTAGGCTTTTGTTGTTGTTAAATAAATAACATTTATTTTTCACGGTTCTGGAGGCTGGGAAGTCTGAGATAAAGGATTAAGAGTTAATGTCTTCTGAGGGGTCACTTTCTGGTTCATAGACAGCTCCTTTTTGTTGTGTCCTCAGGAGGTGTAAGGGGCGAGGGGTCTCTCTCAAGCCTCTTTTATGAGGGAACAATCCCATTCATGAGGACTCCACCCTCATGAACTCATCACCTCTCAAAGGCCCTACTCACCTCCTAATATCACCTTGGAGGTTAGGCTGTCAACGTATGAATTTGGGGGGTGGGGAACACAAACATTCCGACAATAGCAATTCCCTTCTTTTTAAGATTTCTGTTGTAGTTTTTACTCCCTAACTTCTTGAGATAGACGGTTAGCTCATAATGTTTAATCTTCCTTATTTTCTAATATATGAAATTGGGGGGTGTACATTTTTTCCTCTATTTTATTTATTTTATTTCTGAGTTGGAGTCTCACTCTGGCAATCCTTCCACCTCAGCCTTCCAAGTAGCTAGAACCACAGGCGTGCGCTACCACACCTGGCTATTTTTCCTCTATTTTAACCGCATGCCACAGTTTTAATAAGACCCTACTAGGCATAACAATTTATGTCATCTTTTTCAGTTTAAACTTTAAGATCCCATTAGGTTTAACCACTTCCAATCTCTGAAATCAATAGGGTAGGCAGTGATGAGTCAAAGTGGTTTAAGATGGATGGAATCCCACACTCTCTTCCCTTAGAAATAACAGATGCTGATTCAGTCAACTCAGTTTAGCAAATAATAAATTTATTAGGTGCCTACACATACAAAATACTGAAAGCTGCTACAGAGGATTATAAAGACGTATAGGAGACGAGCCCTGCCCTCAAAGAGCTTACAATCTAGGCAATTAGTCACACAAATAAGTTGTAGTGATAATGCTTTGGAAGACTTCAGCAGAGTTCTTGAGCATGTTCATATCCTTCAAATTCTTCTCTTGTCAAATATGTAAGGAATCCTTTCAACAGGGAAGCTGTTAAACAGTGGGAAAGAGACCTTTAGTGGAATTAATCGGTGACCTTGACTTTGCTTATGAGCATCTTTTCTCTTGTTGTTTCTTCTTGTAACTTTCTCAGCATCGTTTCCTAACTGGAGCTTTGTTTGGAGAGTGTCCCCATGCTTCCTGAACCTTCACCAGGGTTTCCTGTTTGTGAGTGAGTGGCTCAATTGCAGTTTGGCCTTGGAATGATCTGCAGTCAAATTTTTGCCTTCAGCAAACCTATCTTTTGATTTTAGTTGATGCTAGAATGCTGTGCTTTGCAAACTCTGGCTTTAAGGGTGGGAGTGCAATGCAATTATACAAAGGAAAGTAGGCCAGACGTTTCCCTTACTTTAAACATTTAATAGTGCACTTATTGATTATATTCTGTACAGATATAGAGCAAGTTATAAACCTCTTCCTTTTATTTATTTTTCTCACTTAGACTGTATTCATGTAAAGTGTATTTACAATGCGGGGGGAGCCTTGAGGTACAAAACCCAAAAGAATATCTGAGGTATAAATACAAGTATATTTTAAATAATAATCTTTATCATGCTTTATCTATGTTTGAAAGCACAGTGGACATGTGTACATGTTTCATAATAGAATGTTATATACAACATACAATCTTACAAGTCTGAAAGCCATCAAAATTGGATATACAAGTATATCTTCATGAGGAACGTTGATATCCAAAATACTCCAATTTTAAAACTCTAATCTGACTCCCGGAACTTCTTCAAAGAACCTCTGAAATAACACTGATAATGGCAACTAAATTATGTCACAACAAAATAAAAATCCTTCTTACAACTCTCATTCATACATTTTTCACTTTTGATCCATACAAAATAAATTTACTAATACTGTCTCTTGAGTCAATCTTTACCATTACAGTAAAACCCGAATAAAGACCACCCTTCCAAAAAACTGCACTGGTTTGTTTGTTTGTTGTTTTCACTAAGATTACTATTGTCCATTACCACTAAAAATATATTTCAAGGGCATTCCAAAGGAAAAGAAAAACAAACATAAGAAAAAATAAAACAAAAATTTCATTAAACCAGAAAACCTATTTGCTGATAAGAAGAACAAACCCAATTAAGCATGTACGGCTTTTAGGAATGCTGTTAACAAGAAAAAAAAAATGCCTTCTGTGGTTGGGTTAAATGTTAGGGACTTCCTTGGGACACACACAGTTTCCTATGTTCCCATACGCAGATGATTCATTTAAGGTAGAAAGAGTTTCTTCATAAAAAATGAAAATGCAAAGAATTCTAACAGGGAAAAAGTTTTGATGCTTGATTCAAGAGTAAATGTTAGAATGTTCAGTGTTTATGTCTCTACTTAAAAACAAAACAAAAAAAACCCCTGTGCTTTGGAGCTGGAGTGGGCTCATCGCTAAACTAATCTATACTGGCTAAAATACATCACTATTTGCAATTGAGTCTAAAAACAAATGGCATTTGAAACGGGTATCAGAGTAAATCTATTATAACCCAAGTACAGAAGAGGTTCATGGAGAAGGAATACATTTAGCAACTTGGAAAACAAATAATAAATGAACAAAGGTGTTGGGCCCCTTTCTGGATGGATCCATGGGTAGTCAGATATTCCAGGTTAAACTGAACCTGATTCATCAATCTCCTTCTTGGAGGCGTCTCAGTGTGCCAGACACTGAACCCATCGTATACATCTATGGCCATTCAACCAGCAACAAACACATTCACACTCCTCTGTGCAAACCTTTCTTTTGCTCATCTCGGTGAGAAAACATGTCAAAGAGTACCAACTATTCCAGTGGATACACCAGTCCCTCAACACACTGCACATAAAATGACACAGGTATACATACACCAATATCACAAAATAACGAAGTATCTTCATTATCTTCCGTAATGTATTTAAAGAGTTTTGCTTCTCAGAAGCAATCTGAATAAGAATACAAACACTTTTTTGTTTTTTTGCACAATCTTATAAATTCCAGTCAAGGTCTATTCATATAGACCTTAAACAAACAGGAAGCAGCTTTAAAAACGTATCAAACCACCATAGTCAATTCCTATACTCCCAATTTGTAGTTTTCTTTGTTTCAGGATCAGACACAGAACCCATTCTTCCAAGGACCGCCAAAGTTCTAGAAGCCAAATACCCAGGTGGTGGAGGCAGTTGTCTTGCTTCAGTAATCACCTAGATTTGCTGTCTTTGCTTTCAGTGTTCTGGTTACTGAAGGAGTCCCGGATCTTTACAACTTCAGCTGCACACAAATGTCCAAAAGATTTTGTGTACCACTCTGGCATGTGGCCCCTATCGCAGAAAGAAAAAGCAGATGCTTTATTTAAGTTAGAAAGCATTGAAATAAAATGAGAAACATCTGCTTGCTAGTGCAAATGCATAAAAGCGATTGTTTCCTGTGGTTTTAAATTTGTAGTAGAAGCCGGTCTCGGTGGCTCAGCCTGTAATCCCGCGCCTTTGGGAGGCTGAGGTGAGTGGATTGCCTGAGCCCATGGGTTCGAGACCCACCTGGGCAACTTGGCGAGACCTCATCTCTACAATAAAACAAAAAATCAGCCGGGCGTGGTGCATGCCTGTAATTCTGGCTGCTTGGAAGGCTGAGGCGGAAGGATTGCTGGAGCCCAGCAGGTCGAGGCTCCCGGCCACCGCACTCCAGTCTGGGCAACAGAGTGAGACTCCAACTCAAAAAAAAAAAGAAAAATTTGTAGTAGAACTACCATATTTGCGTTGTTCTGGTATCGTATTTTCCAAGAGATTCAAGTTATGAAAGAGAGTTATGAAAGAGTACCCAAAAGACCAACAAACATGAGGATGCTACTTTATAAACATGAAGTCATCAAGAAACAACGATGGATTCATTTAAGCCATTCTGCACATCAGACAAAAAGTCTGAACCTCTTATGACCCTCATCATGTCGAAAAATCACACTGAGAACGTACCTTAAATCAGCTCTGCACATGTAGGTGAGTTTGGATTTTCCTGGCCCGCAGGGTTCAATCAAATACCTGGACAACAGCACGTTAACCCTCACACCCACCACAGGGGCCCGGTCGTGATCCACAGAGGTGAGTAAAAGGGCACATGCTCCTTTGGGTAAATTAGTCCTCCAGGTCCTGTAGAGATATAACCAGATGGGGGGAAAATGGAATTTCCTGGAAGCCAAGTTTAAAATGGTGCTTTACTCTAAAGGGAGACAGCTGAGGGGCCAGAGACACTGGCTATACTGTGTGACCCAGGCTTAGGTAAATGGCATCATCTAAAGTACTTGCTATGGTTTGAATGTGTCCCCCAAGAAGCATGTGCTGGAAACTTAATCTCCAATTCCAAGGCCTCGTTGGAAAGCGAGGCCTAATGGGAGGAGGATTAATGCCATTACAAAAGGGCTTGAGGCTGCCAAATTTGCTTTCTCACTCTCGCTTGCCTTTTCTTTGTCCTTTTGACCATGGAATGACACAGCATGAAGGTCCCTTGATCTTGGCCTTCCCAGCCTTCAGAACTGTGAGCCAAACAAATTTCTGTTCATTATAAATTACCCAGTCTGTGGTATTCACTTAGACACTGTTGTACAAGAACTCTGGAATGAGGAACTCTGTACAGAGCTGCTTCTACAGAGTGTGTGTGTGCTCAGACAGTCTCTTCTTTAAAAACAGAATCCATTTGAGGTGCAGCTTCAAACCACTTTTGTATTTCACAAATGTCTTAGCCCATAGACACTCAAAGGAGTACTGGCTGTTTGAAAAGTTCTGGACTTGCCTGAGCCCAGGGATTGGAGACCAGCATGGGCAACATGGCATGAGCTCGTCTCTACAATAAATCAAAAAAACTGCCAGGCGTGGTGGTGTGTGCCTGTAGTTTCAGCTACTTGGAAGGCTGAAACAGAAGGGTTGCCTGAGCCCAGCGGGTCGAGGCTGCTGTGGCCGTGATGTGCCACTGCACTCCACCCTGGGCAACAGAGTGAGATTCCAACTCAAAAAAAAAAGAAAGAAAGAAAAAAAGTTCTAGACTTCCAATGTGACATTTCTGCAAAGATTTTTGGAATTCTTCTTTCAGTAATGTCCCTAGAGACTTTATGCATTACATATAAATCAGCCTTAAGCATATCTCCCATGGGACTCAAATGTTAGTTCCTGACTTACTCATTCACTAGCTGTTTCTAACAAGAAAACCTATCCTAAAAGGGGCAAAAATTTGCTACCAATAAGTGTACTCATTTGGATGGGCTTCTTTTCCTGAGTTTTGCTCCAAAGAGTTCAAACCATTTTCAGCGAGGGACTCAGAACTGGAAATAAATGTGGATATATTTTCTGTATCTGGAAGGGTTCACTACTTTTCTGGAGAGGAAATAAATGTGGATATATTTTCTGTATCTGGAAGGGTTCACTACTTTTCTGGAGACATATGTTCTATTTTGAATAACTACATCATCTTGTAAGATTCCGTGACATATAGGCTCAGTTTGGATATGGAGTCATCTTTATCATAAAAAGTAATAAGGAAGCTCTCACCTTAAAACAACGTAGTCCCGAGCAGGGTGGGGTGCCATACTGTTTTGGACATACTGGTAAATTTCAGTCTGACTGTCCAGGATTTCAATCACTTTAGAATCCAGCAGGTCTATATCCCAAAGGTGCTGTTCTTTAAGTAGGCGCTTTAAGATTTCCTCAGGCAGAGCAGGGACTTCGATGGTTGACCTCCAGAGTCTTAGAGGGGGCCCTTCACTGACCTGAGAAGAGGATGTGTTTTTCAGTGCTAAGAGAATCCATACACTCCTAGACTTTGAAGGCAAATTGTTAGCTGGGACCATAGTCATATGTTTAGAGGCTAATACATTTATGACTTTAACAGGCTGTTGTCGAGGTGGGGGATGGAAAAAAAAATAGGCTGCTGTCCCCAAGTATATTCAAAAGCAAGCCAGAAAAGGGAACAAAATAGCTGTTGTCAATTCTGGCAAAAATAATTTTTTTTTTTTTTTGAGTTGGAGTCTCGCCCTGTCACCCAGACTGGAGTGCAGTGGCAAACTCCCGGCCACCGCAGCCTCGACCCACTGGGCTCCGGCGATCCTTCTGCCTCAGCCTTCCAAGAGCTGGAACTACAGGCGCGTGCTACCACGCCTGGCTAATTTTTGATTTATTGTAGAGACAAGGTCTCACCAAGTTGCCCAGGTGGGTCTCGAACCCACAGGCTCAGGCAATCCACTCACTTCGGCCTCCCAAAGTGCTGGGATTACAGGCTGAGCCACCGAGTCCAGCCAAAAATGATTACACTAGTTTTTTGGGGACCTATATCAGGATGAATGTAATAATGTAAAATCATTTATTTGCACTCTCAAAGCCTACATGGCCACCCAACCTACTCTCCTTGTTTATTTTCAAAGTAGTAGGGATAGTTTTAATACCACCTATGGACTTATCCTGCTAACCTCGACAAGATGCCTCTGCCCTCAAGGGTTTTTCGATTCTAACAATTCATTTCCTCCAAACGCTCCCTGCTCATTTAAGGGTCAAGAGTAGAGCAACCAAAAACACAGGAGAGTTCAAAGGGATTCTGACCAAATTGTGGAAAAATCTAAGCATGTCATAAAATTCCCAGAAGCTCAATGACATTGGCAAAACACTCCAGAGAACCCTGGTGTGATTGTGTGGAATCAAAGGATTTCATTAGAAATAGTTTTAGAGCGCTGGGACACCTACCATAATACTACAAATAGTGGGACACTGTGGGGGGGCGGGGAAAGGAAGGGACCCATAACATCAATAAGGATGCCTGATCTTAATCTAGGCAAAGTGAGGTCCAATGAGAGGCCCCAATTTTCACCTGTACCTAAACTATTTAAGTACACAATCCTACCTTGTATCCTACAACTCTAAAATAAAATAGGGCAACCCCTCGGGTCCCTTCCCACCCTGGGAGTTTTTCTGTCCTCTCAATAAATCCTGCTTTTAAAAAAAGTAATAAAAATGAAATTAAATTTACAAAAAGAAATCATTTGAAATCCTCCCCTAAGTGTTACGCAAGATGAGCATTACTCCTCCTTTGACAGGTTTCCTCTGACCTGGGGGAATCTGAATCACTTGGCTGCCCAGTGCTACAAGGAAGGATTATGGCAGAAGAGTCTCATCACTGATCAACCCAAGTCCCGACTGCTGGACTCAACTGGTTGACAACAGGGAGAAGAAGATTTACCTTCTTATAGGACAGCTCAGCCTGCTCAGAGGTAGAGTAGCTGACCCAGCCTTTAAACTTCTCTTTCACTTCCTTGAACAAGCCATCCACACAGTCCTGGAGGAAGTGCTGGTAGTCAGCTGAGTCGTCATTACCCAGACGTCCCAGGGCTTCCAGAGTGAGGGGCTTCAGCTCTTGTTCTGTGTAAGAATTACGACATCGACTCATTTCCTCAGGAACCTGTAAGGGACATGAGAGACGAAAAGGGGGTGAATCGACCTGTCCTCATTCTCAGTGCTCATCAAAGGAGAAAAGGCAGGGTTGAAACCATAACCGGGCTCTTCAGGCAGTGCCGACATCTTCCCACAGACATTGGGTATCTCTGCTGACAGATCACCTTCATAAATGTATTCCTGTATACAGGATTCTTCTTTCCAAATCTACAGTAAGGGGGCTAAGTTATATCGATCAAGGCAGGTTTCTCAGATACTTTCTCAGAACTTTTTCTTTTCTTTTTTTGAGACAAGGTCTCACTATGCCCACCCAGGTTGGAATGCAGTGGTGTGATCACTGCTCACAGTAGCCTTGACCTCCTAGGCTCAGGTAATCCTACCTTAGCCTCTCCAGTACCTGGGACTACAGGCACACGCCACCAAGCCTGGTTAATTTAGATACAGAATTTTAGTTCCAGATAATCTGTTGCTTTTGCTTTTTAAGTAAAGGGGTATACCAGAGAGAAGCAGGCAATTATATTAAACACTGTTAACTCTAACAAGCATATACATTATAATATATGTGAATAAGACATTCTCAGGCCGTGTATATAATTTCCAGCTATGAAAAAAGTTCTTTTGGTAAGACATGAAGAAGGATCAAGCCTAAGGTTTTGTGCTTATTCAAGTTATCCTTAACAAAGGAGACAACCTTCTCAATTCCTTACCTGGAAAAGCTTCTTGCACTCAGCAATCATATGGGCCAGCCCTTGAGTGGCAGCTAGGTTTTCATTCAAATCTTTCTGATCTGGTTTGCCCAAACTTTGTTTTCTTTGCATGACCCTAGGTAGAAGAAATGCAGGAGAAAAACAACTCAAATATTTATATATTTGAATTATTTGAGAAAACCCAAAAGAAAGGAAACAAAAATCCAAACATTTCACTAGGGCCTATTTGTTGTTAAGTGGTTTAAGAGAGCTTTTACTTTGGTCAACAGAGTTTCTCAGAGCTTTACCAACAACGCACAAAAAACATTAAAGAGACTCATTTCTGATGAAAATCCAGACAATTTAAAGCCATTTTGTTTAAACAGGTTCTTACTTTATTTATTTATTTGAGACAGGATCTCCCTGTCTCCCTGCCTGGTGTATAAGGGCATGACCCCAGCTCACCACAGCCTCCTCCTGGGCTCAAGGGATCCTTCTGCCTCAGCCTCCCAAGTAGCTGGGACTATAGGCACATACTGCCATGCCCTTCTAATTTTCATTTTTTTTTATACAGATGAGGTCTCACTATGTTGCTCAGGCTGGTCTCAAATTTCTGGGCTCAAGTGATTCTCCCACCTCAGCCTCTCAAAGTGCTGGGATTAGAGGGGTGAGCCACTGTGCCTGGTCAGGGGTTCCTATTTTAAACAGGGCAGCTTGTAAGGTCTATGAGTGCACAGTGGAGAGAAAGAAGGCAGCTTTCTGAGAAAGAAGGGTATAGAATGGGAGTCACTAAAGCTGGAGTAAAGGAGGCCACTATTTTTATCTGTTTAAACACACTCAAATCCCTCCCAAAGGTGAGAAATATGTCTGTTGGTTCCTAGAGGTTATGTCTCAATTTTATTTGATCTTTCTCTTCTACTCATCTCTAGTTCTCTCTCCCATTGCAGTTGGAAATTTTCAGTAAACTTTTAGAATTAGTTAAAAGCGTATTTAAGCATGGCTTTCAACTAGGCCCTATGCATCAAGTTAAGAAATACTTTTAGCTGGTCTCGGTGGCTCAGCCTGTAATTCCGCGCTTTGGGAGGCTGAGGTGAGTGGATTGCCTGAGCCCGCGGGTTCGAGACCTGCCTGGGTAACTTGGTGAGACCTCATCTCTACAATAAATAAAAAAATTAGCCAGGTGTGGTAATGCCCGCCTGTAGTTCCAGCTACTTGGAAGGCTGAGGTGGAAGGATCGCCGGAGCCCAGCAGGTCGAGGCTGTGGTGGCCAGGAGCATGCCACTGTATTCCAGTCTGGGCGACAGAGTGAGACTTCAACTCAAAAAAAAAAAAAAGAAAGAAAAAAAGAAAAAAAAGAAATACTTTGAAGTTCCTTTAGAGTTGAGGAAATGGATCAGTTGGATGGATACAGTCTGCAGGAGTTAAGTCTAGCTAGTGACTTTCTCATACACTCCAATAGAAGGTTTTTTTGGTTTTTTTTTTTGAGACAGAGTTTCACTTTGTCACCCAGGCTGGAGTGCAGTGGCATCCTTATCAGTCACTGCAGGCTCCAACTCCTAGACTCAAGTGATTTTCCTGCCTCAGTCTCCCAAGAAGCTGGGTCTACAGGTGTGCATCAGCATGCCAGGTTATTTTTCCCTATTTTTGGTAGAGACGGGATCTTGCTTTGTTGCCCAGGCTGATCTTGAACTCCTGGGCTCAAACAATCCTCCTATCTCTGTCTCCCAAAATGCTGGGATTACAGGCTTGAGCCACTGCACCCGGTCCAACAGAAGGTCTTTACCAGCCTGGGCACCTTGACGAGACCTCATCTCTACAATAAATAAAAAACTGGTCTGGCGTGATAGCGCGCACCTGTAGTTCGAACTACTTGGAAGGCTGAGGCGGATGGATTGCTGGAGCCCAGGGGGGTGATGCTGGGGTGGCTGTGAGTGTACCATTGTACTCCAGCCTAGGTGACAGAGTGAGACTCCAACTTGCAAAAAAAAAAAGAAGGTCTTTACATGAAATATTCATGTAAGTACAAAGCTCGAACTGGCTCTGCCATCCCTTCCAGATACAAGCAAGTTACTGAACTAGCTCCTCCCTCTAAGTGTCACTTTCCTCATATGCAAAACAGATATGATTCGCATGAGGTTTAAATGAGATAATAAGAGAAAAGGACATAGTTCTGTGCCTGGTAAAGATCAGTCTTCATTATTTTTCAGATTCCTAGTGTTCTTCCACAGCCACTCCCATCCTGTATACATGTGTTCTACACTGAAATTCTGCCAACAGTTGGCTTAAGCCAGATGCTGGACAGAAGCAACTTGGGGGCTCAACATTATTCTTAGTTTTTTTTTTTTTTTTTTTTTTGAGTTGGAGTCTCACTCTGTCGCCCAGACTGGAGTGCAGTGGCTGCTCCCGGCCACCGCAGCCTCGACCCGCTGGGCTCTGGCGATCCTTCAGCCTCAGCCTTCCACGTAGCCGGAATTACAGGAGCGCGCTACCACGCCCCGCTAAGTTTTTGATTTATTGTAGAGATGAGGTCTCGCTGCCCAGGCGGGTCTCGAACCCGCAGGCTCAGGCAATCCACTCACCTCAGCCTCCCAAAAGCGCGGGATTACAGGCTGAGCTACCGAGCTCGGCTTATTCTTAGTTCTTTTAGGCTCTTTCCTCCCAACTTCAGGCATAGGCCAAAAGTTTGGCTTTATTGACCACGCAGAGGCCGAGGCAGCAAGGCTTTTATTCCCCATCCAGTTTTTTGGGCCCGTAAACCTGCATGACTCTTTGCTGGCAGAAAGTAGGATGACACTATTAGACCCGCTTCAGTGTCAATACTTGCCAGGCCAAGCACAAATCCAAAGATTGCGTGCATGCTTCTCTCTCTCACAACCTGGTTGTTACCAGATTGTCTACAAACTTATGTCCCCAGGGCTGAGAGAAAAGGAGGTGCCTGGGCTGTGAATGAAGGTGGGCTAACTCATTTTTGCTTCGTCGAGGAAATAATCCAACAAAAACACCATGAGAGTCCTAGAAGTAACTGCAGGCAGTTCTGTATGTTGTGCACCTCCCCTCCCATGTGACCCGTACCTTGGAGAGGAATTCTCTCTCTTCAGGGTGTTGAGGTGGAATAGAGAAGGCGCTAAGCACACGGCCAGGTTGGTTGGAGTCATCTGGTTTTCTTTCACAGCTGCTGTGACATCGCTCAAGAAATACAGCAGCGTCTGCAGAACCTCCCGGTTTTCATCAGGCAGGAGCATGATGGCAGCCTTGATGGCCTGCAGGCGCTGGTCCTTGGGCACATCTGCAACCGACACCAGCATTCCCCCCATCAGCTTGGTGATTTTCCACCCACGTTGCAAGGAAATGTCCCAAAGCAAATATCAGCATCAAATACCTCAGCCCAGGACTGAACAAGGACTTGCAGAAAGCGTACTAGAGGTTAATACGGAAAAAATTATGGACTGCCACCAGCGTCACAACCCTCAAGTATTTCCTGCCTCCTGGAGGAGTTAAAAAATTTTAAACACCCACGCTACTCAAACACTCTTAAATCCATCTCAGAGTTCAACTCCGGATGATGACTGTTCTCTTGATTTACCAGTTTTTTTCTTTCCTAAGCACTTTTTAAAAATCCCTAATTTACCCATTTTAATTACTGAAAATATTATATAGTTATGCTTTTCTTTAGTGTGAATGAAAAATCATATCTGAGATATGTACAAGAGGATAAGAACTGAGATCTCTTAGCCTTGACAACAAAATGTTTAAGATCTCTGGGGACTTTCATAAGTTTAACTGATTTGCTCATTCTTTTTTTTTTTTTTCAGTTGGAGTCTTACTCTGTCGCCTAGGCTGGAGTGTAGTGGCATGCTCACAGCCACCTCAGCGTCGACCTGCTGGGCTCCAGTGATCCTTCCTCCTCAACCTTCCAAGTAGCCAGAACTACGGAACTACAGGTGTGAGCTACCGTGCCCAGCTTATTTTTTATTTATTGTAGAGATGAGGTTGCCCAGGCTGGTCTCAAACCCACGGGCTCAGGCAATCCACTTGCCTTGGCCTCCCAAAGTGCTGGGATTACAGGCTGAGCCACTGAGCCTAGCTCTGCTCATTCTTGAAATGGGGAAAAATAAGCTGCTAATTACCAAGTCAAGTTAAACAGCAGATACATTTAACTAGTAATTCTTTTTTCTAGGGGTAGGGGTAGAGGGCAGATGGGAAGGGAGACAGAGCCACGCTTATCTGTCACGCACATGTCAAGGTTGCATCTGACGCCAGGGGCTAGTCACAGGGTTCTGGACCAAGCAGCCTGCAGTTAGGAAAAAAGGGTTCCCACTGCATCCTATCCCCTTGGGAGCCCAGTGGGGGCTGCCAGGTCTGACCCCTTCACCACCCCAATCACTAGTAATCTTTTAAGTTTTAGAAAGCACAGGGAGAAGCTGTTACTAAAAATGCATATGAATATGCAAATAGATAATGTAAATAAGACCATGTAACAATCTACACATAGAAGAAGCTGAACCCAACCTTCAGGTATCCTTTAATAGACAAATCTTTTAAAGAGCATGTGGTGGAAAAATCAAGTCACTCAAATGCAGCTCCATAGGACAAACTGATTAAACAGCTCCATGGTTACAACACATAACAAATACCTTGGTTGGGAAAATGTGACCTGTGTTTTCATAAAATATGAAAGGATGAAACAACTAATGAAATAATCCAGACCAGCTCCATTTCTCATAAAATAAAGTCCAGCATGCCAGTTCTGAAGACAATCTGAGCGCTAAGAGAGGCTGCTTTTAAATTACATTGCTGTAATACCACACTGAGCCAAGAAAAACACAAGGCTGTAAAAGCCATAATCCTGATCTTGATCATTAATTTAGACAACTGTTTGCTTTAAGCTTTACATAAAAGTGAGGAGGGCATGGGTATTGTTTTCTCAAGTATTTCTCACAGAGACTGAGAGGAATAACAGAAAAAGATTATTTATTCATTTTATGGCAAGATAAAACACACAGACACCTGTGAAATTTTAAATACAACAGCCTTGCTAGAGAGAGCTGTGAAGCAACTGAAATTTCTGTAGACAAGGCAGAGAGAGATACTGGTACTTGATCGCTACCTAAGCATCTCAAATTACACTATTTTGGAATCAAATTAAAGAACAAACTGGATAAGAACGGTAAAAAAGTACAAGTGCTTCAGTAATTAAGAGACTGATGATAAGGGAAATGTATTTTTGCATTATTCAGTAAGTATGTAGAAACCTGCTCCACAAACAAAGAGGCAAGGAAGAAACTGATGACATGTGCTTCCCAGAGCTCACCATGCAGGTCCCCTTGTCAAAAAAACGACATCAAAGAAAGCCACAAGCTGAAGTTGGTCCCACTTTTCCCCAATGCCAACAATCTCAAGATCAAAGGATACTCACACTGGTAGATCTGTAGAAATGTTTCTGAGAGTTTGTTCGTCATTAGTGGCTCAGGAAGATCTCGAAAATACTGCTTCAGCATGTCTGCCACGTCATAAGCAGACTGTCCTTCGTAGCTGACACAGTCTATGGCACCTTCGTTCATCTGCCTCAGAGCCTGAATCCGAGACTTGACCCCCGATTTTCTAAAGAGCCCCACCTGTTGGAAGAAAAACATTGTCAGGAACATGAAGATGGAAGCCGTTGTCTTCAGCACCAGACTAGAAGAAGAAGCATGTATATGAGTTCCTCTGAGTATGCCGGACCACCAGCAGTGGCTCTCACCTGATCCAAACAATGGTTTCGGAGATATCGCATGGCCTGCTGAATGCTCTGAGGCAAGGGTTGTCCTGTGCGCTGAATGTTGACTGTCAGAGGGACCCCGAACACGCTCCGGTCCTTGTAGTCTGGAACCTTGATCCTTTTCATGAACTTGGGTACAGCCCTGTTTAAAGAACACAGAGGTGGTTGGGGTGCATGTTGTCTACTTGTCTATCTCTGCAAGTAAACCCTGTGAGTTCTAGAACTGTGCTAATATGGTGGCTATTTAA
Source organism: Carlito syrichta (assembly GCF_000164805.1). NCBI lineage: Eukaryota > Metazoa > Chordata > Mammalia > Primates > Tarsiidae > Carlito > Carlito syrichta. Next base: position 366,789 of record NW_007253521.1, read on the forward strand.
ATTTAAGTTAAATAAAATGACAAATTCGGTTCCCCAGTTGTACTAGTCACATTTCAGGTGCTCCCTGATTTGTGGCCAGTAGTTACTGTCGTATTCTGTGCAAATGTAGAACATTCCCATCATCATATAGTTCTTTTGGACAGTGCTGTTCTAGGTCTTCCAAGAGTTCAGGTCATGAGGCCTAGTCTCATTTCCTCAGTGGGGAATGCCCTTGCACTGTTAATCTTGAGAATGGAGGTCTACAGCCTTAAGGGAGTCGATGAGCTTCCTAAAAAACAGGGGGTAGAGAAGAAACAGGAGCTGGAAACAACATACAACACCCTAATGAAGTGCTTCTGATAGAGTCTGGAAACAAGTTCCCATTTGTCTAGAAGAAGGATAAGAATCACTTCTAGGCTGGGCTCGGTGGCTCAGCCTGTAATCCCAGAGCTTTGGGAGGTCAAGGTGAGTGGACTGCCTGAGCCCGCAGGTTCGAGACCCGCCTGGGCAACTTGGTGAGACCTCATCTCCACAATAAATTAAAAATAAGCCAGGTGGGTAGGTGCGCCTATAGTTCTAGCTACTTGGAAGGCAGAGGCGGAAGGATCGCAGGAACCCAGCAGGTCGAGGCTGCAGTGGCTGGGAGCATGCCACTGTACTCCAGTCTGGGTGACGGAGTGAGACTTCAACTCAAAAAAAGAAAAAAAAATCACTTCTAAGTCTCAAGTAATGCTGGATGAGAAAACATCAAATACATGATGATATTAGCCTAACACAATGAGAACCAACTCCAAAGCTCTAGGTGTTGACCTGAAACTGAAATAAACTCTCCTGCTAATGATCCTGGAGAATGTAACATCTTTAGGCTTCTAAAGGAAGATGGAACAATGGGGGTTTTGTGAGCTGACCCCAGGCTCCCTGGCTTCCTGAAACCAGGTCCACCCCAGCAGTGTATGCAACAGCAGGAAACCCATGTCATGCATTTAAGGCTGTCAAGCAGAAATTTCAGCTCCACAAATGACCTCTCTGAATGGGACAAGAAAGGGCAAGGCCAAATAGGAAAAGAACTTCGCGCAGAATTTCTCCCTACTCCATGGATCCCACAATGCGAGGCTTTTACATTTGCTTTTGACTCACTGGAAAAACTGACCAGAGCTCAAGGAGTATTATGGACTTTTAGATTCTTGAGGGTTTGGTGGGAAGGGGGTGGGGCAATCCAGAAACGAGAATCTAAAATATGCAGTTTTAAATAGCCAGCAGGGAAAATATTACTCTAAGCACAGAGGAACCCTACAGAAGACCGACCGCTTTGACTTCTGAGCACTTACCCACAGCCATGACATGTTACTGTTTATAGCTCTAGGAAAGGTAAAATGAAAGAACAGAGCCAAATCTGTATTTCCATACAGTTCGGTATATGGTATCCTGGCTGTAAGTGTGTATAATACTCGCTTTGTCGGGGAGAACAGCCCAGCGGCGGAATGTGGAAAGAACACATTACGATCCCCACCGAGAATCTGAAGCATGTGAGGATAAACCGGTCAATACTTATTTCTGTCATTCAGAACAAACAACTTCTGTATTTAGCAAGGCTCACATAATAACAGCCTTTGAACAGGAGGTGCTTTGATGCTGAAGTTAAACTCACTACGAGTCCCAAAGAGAGGAGGAGCTGGAGAGAGAACAGTTCCCTGACTCGTTCAAGCTACGTGGGTTTGCTACAGAGCACTACTAATGAAATGGGCTGTTTCTATAGTTTTCTAAAATGCAGTAGTTATGCAGACGGATAATAAACACTCAGGTTACTGGAAAGTCTTAAGGATATCCAGGTGACACCGAAAAATGCACTGAGATGTCAAGCTAGAGACATTTCTCTGCTTTGCACTGATAGAAAAATTTAGATGCACGCAGATTAGGTCGTGTCCACACCCATCCAACCGAACAGTCTACCTCTCCCACTATATACATCAAGGCCCATATTTTTCAGAGTGATCATGTATAATTGGTCCAATACATTTCATCCTTATTTATATTTTAGTCTAGAAATATCTTAGAGTGGTGAATTCCTTAGATTTATTATTCACTGTTTGAAAGCCTTTGCTAGGGGAAAAAAATGTAACTTAAACTCTTTTGCACAGGTAGATTTTTCAGTGATGCTGCCAATATGCACAATCAAAATGATTTTTTTTTCTTTTGGAGCCAGGCAGGTTCTCACTCTGTTGCCCAGGCTGGAGCATGGTGACACAATCATGGCTCACCATAGCCTTGACCTCCTGGGCTCATGCCATCTTTCCACCTCAGTCTCTGAATAGTTGGGACTACAGGTATGTGCCACCACACCCAGCTAATAATTTTGATTTTTTGGGGGAGGGTATAGAGGAGGTCTCGCTATGCTGCCTAAGCTGGTCTTGAACTCCTGGGCTCAAGCAATCCCAAAGGGCTGGGATTTCAGGCATAAGCCACTGTGCCTAGACCAAAATGATTTCTAAAAACGTGTGTGAATAAGGGTTATAAGGTTGAATGCTGTAAGTCCAGCATTTCAAAGGTGATCTCATAATATCTTGAGATTTTTTTCTTCCTTTCCTTCCATAAATATTATCTGATTCTATGATATATTTATCTATATTGGACTATTCCTACCACTGGAAAGGAGGCGCCTATTCCATAGGATGTAAGAGTAATGCATTCTTAGCCCCATCAACTGGCAATCTGTCACTCAAAGAGCTGAAAACTCAATCTATCAACCCCTCCTGACAGTTTCCCAAAACTACACTGGTTTCAATATTATCAGATGTGGCCTCCAAAGTACAGAGATGGATACACAGGACAATAGATGAAATAAATTAATAAAGGATAGAACTTCATTTACTTAGTGTGGGATAACCTCAGAGAGCTGATCAAAAATATCACTTTCAGCAACAATTTACTGAGCAGTTTAAACTCTTACCAGCTAAAACCATGCTTGTTAGAAGGGGTGTATTTCTCCAGCAGGGCTGTTAACTTTAGGAGTGAGTATTTCTGCAGCAGGTTCATCTGGGCCACAGACTGGCAGTTAATCTGCAGTGATACAGAGTTGAGGCTCGGCCGATGAGAGCTCTGGAAACTGTGCCATCTCAGTCGGTGCCTACAAGAGGACCGTAGAAAAGTGAGTGAGTACAGAAGCTTTTAAACAGGTAGATGCAAAATTAGAAATGGGGTGCTCACCAGCAGCTTATCCTAGGAGCTAAGAGAACTTGATTTCTATTCCATTCTTTTTTTTCCCACCATGGTAAAATATACAGCATAGAATTTACCATTTTAGCCTTTTTTATTTTTTCTGACTAGGGGTCTCACTCTGTTGCCCAGACTGGCGTGCAATAGCACAATCACGGCTCACTGCAGCCTCGACCTCCTGAACTCGGGCAATCCTTCCACCACAGGTCCCATCACGCCCAGCTAATTAAGAAACTTTTTTTTGTAGAATGAGGTTCTACTATGTTGCCTTGGCTGGTCTTGAACTCCTGGACTCAAGCAATTCTCCTGCCTCAACCTCCCAAAGTGCTGGGATTACAGGCATGAACCACTGTGCCTGGATCATTTAGTACTTTTTAAGTGTACAGTTCAATGGCACTAATTTCATCCCCAGAATTGTTATTACCTTCCCAAGTGGAATTCCATGCCTCTTACATAATATCTATTCTTTCTGCATATTGGTACCTCCTGGTCAGACACCTTCCCTAGGAATGTAATAGCTATGAATTGCAGACCTTATCTCATTTCCTTCTACAGGACCAGGGGAAGTAGTCTCCTTCTGATTCCCCCTTCCCAACATGGAGGAAGGAGAAAAGCTCTTACCTGTTGGACCTGGTCAGGGAAGCCCCAACCCCAGAATCCCTTCTTTCTGGGATGTCGGAGGGTTCTTCAGGTTCATTGAGGGAGTTGCCTGTGCTGTCCAGGTCACTAGGCGTGGTTCGGTCATTGTCCACATCCAGATGTATCTGTTTTGGAGAGGACGGACACGGAGAGACGGAATCCAGGGCTGAGTCGGAGTCTCCCTCATCGGAAAACTTCTCCGACCACTGATTGACTATCCGCTGCATCCCCTTCACGTGATAGAGGATGTCATCCAGCTCGGGGAAGATGTCCTCATTCTCCAGGTCAGCCAGGTCACCTGAACTGGAGTAGAGGATGGAGCCCGGCACGTTGTCGTAGATGCTCAGACGGCTGCTCGTAGAACTCGAGGAATTGCGTCTCTTCAGTTCCTTGGGGCTGCCACTGCTGTTGTCCCTCCTCAGGCTGATATGTCCAGGACCGTGGAAGCTTCCAGTCCTCCAGTTCACAGAGCTGTTATTCCCTGAGGGGGAGAAACTGCCTTTGGAGAGGGCCTTGGGGAAAGTGCCAGGCTTGTGGTCTTCGGGGATGTAGAACACCGTGTCCTCAGGGTAGGTCTCGCGGTTTTTGAAGTTCTGTTCCATCACATTGTTGAACGTGGACTGATTGAAAGGATCAAAGCCTTCCAGATACATGCCCACCCGCTTGCTGCAGGCGCTGAGGCTCCGGGTCCTGGTGACAGGGCTGGGCGTGCTGACCGCGCTGCTGGTCTCAGACTGGCTGCTGCTGCTGCTGGTCTGCGTGGAGTTGGACACGCTCCTCTTTCGTACCATGGGGACGTTGATGCAGTTGCCGTTGAGGGCGGAGATCTCCACGCAGTTCAGCTGCTTCAGCTTCTCCTCGTTCATGCCTTCCTGCAGGATGGGCCCACTGATGATCAGGCCCAGCTTGGAGGGTGCTTTGTGCTTGCTGTGGTGGGAGCCCTTGAGCTTCAGGCTCTCCATCCGTTTCAGCAGACTGCGCGTCTTGGACTTGGCGTTTTTCTCATGGCCTTTCATGCTAAAGCTGAAGCTGGACAGTTCCTTGGGAGAGGGCAGGCTGCAGAAAGAGTCGTCATTGCCTGCCAAGTTGCTGGAGGAGCAGATGCTGATGACGGAGTTAGTCCAGGGGGTCGCAGCGTCCTCGCTGGGGGGCGCGTGGCTTGGGAGGCTGCTGGTGCTACTCAGGCTGAGGACGGAGGACACCTCCTGGTGATCGCTGGGGTCAGTCCGCGGGTCTCTGGAGCTCGTGGCACTCTTCGGGCCGGAATCGTCCGGGGACCCGGGGATCGGGTCTTGATTTGGGGAAAAGACATCAAACTCTTCAAGCCGGGACCACCTCTTGCTATCCCTCTGGAATGTCCATTTACCACTGATGGCACAGGGCTCATCCTCATCTGAATCTTCACTCTGCAAAGACAGAATGGAGCCATTCATGCACTGGGGCTGGCAGCCGGCAGGGAACCGAGGCGTGCTACGGGCCAGGCGGCTGTTCATAACACACTGCCAAGGTCAGTTCCTCCCTTATACTCTTTTTATGTTGTTTTTTTTTTTTTTTTACAGATAGAGTCTTGCTCTGTTGATTAGGCTTCAGTGCAGCAGCATGATCATCGCTCACCGCAGCCCCGAACTACTGGGCCCAAGCAATCCTCTCTCCTCAGCCTCCTGAGTAGCTGGGACTATTGGAGCACCCCACCATGCCCGACTAGTTTTTAAAAAATTTTTTTTGGTAGAGGTGGGGTTTTGCTATATTACCCAGGATGGTGTCAACTTCCTGGCCTCAAGAGATACTCCTGCCTTGGGTTTCCAAAGTGCTGGGATTCCACAGGCATGAACTGCTGTGCCTGGTGTCTCTTTTTTTTTCTTCAAAGAACAAAGATGTATTTGAAGAATTCACCAAGAAAAAGCCTGACAAATGTTGCAAGCTAAGTAAGAGCTATTTTATGGAAATTCTGATCTATAGGCTGTTTTTTAATTGCTCACAGAAGAAACCTCTGAGGTGGGTGAAAATTCCAGGCATGCAAAATATTTTGAACTGGAGTCAGCAACGAGTAGGACTGCCTCTGGACTCCTTCCAGTACTGCTGTCTGTTGTTGGTACGTGTTTATATTCCCTTTTGCAATTAAAAAGGTAGTTTTCAAACAGTAAGGAGAGAGGAAACTTACATCTCTAGCCTCTCTAAAAATTTACAAGCTTTCCTTCCAGACTAGTGGGACACCCAGCAAGGAGAGCCATCCCTAGGCGTCAGTCCAAAAACTGTAATTTGTGGTCTCTTACCTGCTCCTTTTTCCCCTCCCCCACCAGATACGGGGGCTAGCCACTCGCTTAGGCTTAGGTCAAAACCATCCTGTGAAGTTTCAACCTCAGACATGCCCCAAGCAATTTAACAAGGCTTCACAAATACCCAGCTTGGACAGCATACTAATATGTGTAAGCACTCAGTAATATCTTTGCAGATTAGACCTGATTTATGTGCAGGACTCAGGGATACGCTGTCTCATGGACTACTGCATCTTGGCCTTTTTGACAGTATATCAAAAGGCACAATTCGGTGTGATCCATATCTTTTCCACTGGTATGGAAAATATCATATTACCCAAGTTTCACAGGACAACAAGTAGAGAGCATGAAATGCTGACTTGTGGGACTCTTCTGCACAGCTCGGTGGGTGCTGAGGTTCCAGCTCATTTGTTTAAAAGGTTTAACTCCTCAAGAGGGCAACTTTTTGCAGGTCAGGGACTCATCTAGGATAATTAAAACTATGTACTTGGAACAGTCAGAAATATGTTCTTTGACCAAACTTATTCCTGTTTACTCTAATTTGTGACACTCACTCCCAGTTCTACACCCACCTCTTCTCTTCAAATCTCATAAAAGGTCCTCACAACTCACACATAGAAGAAAATACCAACCAATTCAGCTATGTGTCACCGTTTCACTAAAATGTGTGGGATTTTCCTCTCCACTTCCTCCCAATTCCTTTCTTCCATCCAAATCTCTTACTATTCTTCAAACCAGGACAAACCAGCCTTCCCTTTCATATTTACAGCTTTGAAAAATAGTTCCTGTTATATCTGGGAAGATAGAAGCCTTTGGAAAGAACGTTAGCTTCATTTTCTCTAGAAAGCAATGCAAAAGTCCACTGGAATTCCTTAAGCCTCATTTCTTTATTATGCAGTAGGCATTGAGTTAATTAGGCAAAATATTAGGTGATTTGTTCAGGTCAAAAACAGATAAAACAATTTATTGGGTAGCTGCAACTATTGGTTTCAAGGACATAAGGCTATAAAGTCTTTGGTAAACTTGACCAGTGTATAAAACATTAAAATGTAGATACTTGCAGAACGAGAAAATAAGAGTTTGAGAAACAAAACTTATTACAAGACACACAAAATCTTGTTTTTGGCTTGTCCCTTTTCCTCCTATCCTAGTATACAATTTATATACTCACTCTTTTCCGATGAGGACTAATTTCCAGCTTCATCACTGCACATTTGTTTAAAGTATTTAGGCGCCTACAGAGCAAAGAGATGACATTAGCAAAAATAGGCACTCACTGATGGGTGGATAAATATTGCTCTTTACAAACAATTCACATATCTAATGACTTTCTTTGTATCTATTAACATCTATAACCTAGAAGAGTATTAGAAACTTCTTTTAAAAGTGAATAATTTAAAAATACCCTTTATATCTCTTAAATTTTCTCCTTAAATTTAATCTGTACTATCTGTACTAGTGAAAGGAAACACTGCTATGGTACAGTCAGATGCCTCTGATCCTTCATGGAATAAACAACTCTCAAGGACTTGTTCTCACTTCTTCTTCCCATAACACTTTAGGTTGAGTCATTAAAGAGCTCCACACACAGTACCAAGAAATAAAAGCCTGTGATGCCTTTTTCACACAAACAGGAACAGCAACAAGCAACCAAGTAGAGATGTCAGCAATATAAACAGGGTAGTCTCTCAAACCAAAATTCAAATTAAAACAGCAACAACAAAAAATTTCAGTTATCAGCTAAGAAAAATCATCTTGGAGAGCCTGTTTAAAATTGTAGAGAGCAGCCAGGCTCGGTGGCTCAGCCTGTAATCCCAGCACTTTGGGAGGCTGAGGTGAGAGGATTGCCTGAGCCCGCGGGTTCGAGACCCGCCTGGGCAACTTGGCGAGACCTCATCTCTACAATAAGTCAAAAAATTAGCCGGGCGTGGTAGCGCACGCCTGTAGTTCCAGCTATTTGGAAGGCTGAGGTGGAAGGATCGCCGGAGCCCAGCAGATCGAGGCTGCGGTGGCCGGGAGCGGCCACTGCACTCCAGTCTGGGTGACAGAGTGAGACTCCAACTCAAAAAAAAAAAAATTGTAGAGAGCTCTTATACAGAAAAACAAACAAAACAAACCTGGAGCAATCTTTAATATCCAATCCTTTCTATATCTTCCTGCATAGGACAAAATAATGTGTGGTATAGTTATAGCAATAGATTATGATTACTTGAAAATTTGCATGCTATAACTTCAAGGATCAAAATCTTACTGAGTTTAAAAAACTTGGATCATATTCTTCTTTGCAACAGGAATCATATTTTAATTTTGAATATCTTTGTCCCTGCCAAATAGTAATGTCAATTTAAAATTAGGGAAATAGTTTCATTGAAAATGAAATAACTAAAAAAAAAAATGTAATAGCCGAAAAAAGCAACTCTTTTTTTTTTTTGAGTCAGAGTCTCACTCTGTCATCTAGACTGGAGGGCAGTGGCATGCTCCCAGCCACCGCAGCCTCGACCTGCTGGGCTCTTGGGATCCTTCCGCCTCAGCTCTCCAAGTAGCCAGAACTACAGGTGCACACTACTACACCCAGCTAGTTTTTGATTTATTGTAGAGATGAGGTCTCGCCAAGTTGCCCAGGTAGATCTTGAACCCACGGGCTCAGGCAATCCACTCACCATGGCCTCCCAAAGTGCTAGGGTACAGGCTGAGTCACTGAGCCCGGCCAAAGCAACTCTTTAAACATGCAGGACCAAATGGTATGTACAAGTGTGAATGATAGCCCTTCAGGTCCTGTTTTTTCTAACATCGTCCAGATGAACATCACTCAGCCTTCCTCCAGTGAACCTGTGTCTGTTTGCAGTCTTCTGCCACAGATCTCCCCACTGGTTTTCCAGTTCTTCCTAAGATTACAATTTTTACATTTCCATAGGGTAAGAGCATTTAATTCATGCAAATTCCAACTGACCATGGAACTTCTGTCTTCAGGATCCTGTTCTTGTGGCTTGCCTGACAACTTTGATGCACCAGGATAGAAAGTAGTTTTGCCTGCCTGATAAGCCTGGCTTGATTTCATAGATTATGTGGTGGTCTGTTTATAGAATAAACAAAGATAGCGCCTACGTTCAGAAAAATTCTCTGTTCATGGGGAGGGAAAGAAAACAAGTAACTAAGAAAAAAGTCTGCAGACTTTAAAATGAGTGGATATAAAAGGTCCTCTCTAGGGGCATCAATTACTTTAACGACTTACACCCACAGTGTTTTAGTTCTCAAATGTTTCCAAGATTTAAGGAATCCGGAATGGTTACAGTTAGTTTTAGGTCTGGGTTCCATTAATCAAACCTGTAATCAAATACCCACTTGACTTCACCGGGGCTTTAATGGTTGAATGGTGTTTATAACCAAATTTACTAGGCACAGAGGCCTACGGGATGGGAGAAGGGTTTAACTTCAACGAACTCTAGATTTAAGTCAAAGGAACAAAGATCCAGGAGGCCAGTTTAATAAAGGTCACCATTATCTTCTTACATTGGTAGCACCAAGCTAATGGCATTATACTCCTAAAGTTCAGAGTTATTCCCCGGGGTGTCTGCAGTTTTCATTTGTCCCGAAAGACCACCAAAGAATGTACACTGCTAGGACCTTATTTACTAATAGAGAGACAGTTCTGGCATTAAATCTCACTCTGGGCTGGGCACTGTGCTAGACACTTCCTATGTATAATTTCATCATTATCTCCACAACAACCCTACGGTTGTAATATGTAGACATATTACGATTTATCTTCATTTTATAGATAGAGAGTTCACAAATCTTTTCCAAAACGACCTGATTAAAATATGGTGGCTCTCAAACCCAGTATCTTCTGCATTCCTTTCTAAAATAAGTGTGAATGATAATAATAAATGAGAGCAACTTATATAGGGGTTGAATCACTGGTATCACAACCCAACCTTCCCATCCCCTGAGGGCCCTTCCCAGGCTTTCCACAGGAATGTGTCCCTCTTATCTCCTATGCAACTTGCAACCTGCTCTGAAGAGGGAGGGAGTAGCGGGGTGGGCCATCAAAGGTACAAGAGTCTTGCTCACATGGAACTGCAAATACCCTGATAAAGGCAGAGCAGGCCTGGATCTGGGTCCATTGTATTCAAAATAAAAACAGGGAAAAAGAGACACAGGAGAAAGAAGGGGAACAGGAACAATTTTCCAAGACCTGACAAATCAAAGTCGTTCCAATTCCTAAAGATGTCCTCTAGGAATTAGTGCAATTGCTTTAAAAAAATAACTTCCCTTTGAACAGACCAGAAATTGCATCAAAGTCAAAACTGACCATAAGGTAAGCATGCTTTAACACGGCTTAAGCATTTCAAGGGCTGTTTTACAACAAAGCACACATTGAAGATGACAACAGCGCGGAAATCTATTTTTCGTCATAGGATTCTCACTTGATTTACATAATTCTTTGATGTGTTTATGGGAGGAATCAGTTATTATTCCAAAAGAAAACAGCAATTTGGAATATTTTTCAGAAGCTATAGAAAGACAAAGAACATGTCAAACGAGGTATCCTAGTAGTCCATCACAGTTCACAACATTATCTGTGTAGGTTTCAAGACAAGCTAATCACTCCTCCAGTATTACTATCGAGTAAAACTCTCTCATAATCTTGGCCTTATCATTGGAGTTGGATTATACAGCAAAACTAGCAAGACCAGGCCAAAGCCAGTCTTTCCAAGGAAACAAATACATAAACTCCTTACTGTGTGAGTATAAGAATGCTGATTAGCAATTTAAATCCCAAAAAACCTATGGACCCATACTTGCAACTTTTGGTCATTACCAAATTTATTTTTTAGACATTATATTATTGTTCTCATAAAATCCATTAAGTCTATAAGTCTTCTGCCCTAAGTAGAAAATGTTAAGAGATCAGCTCCTATGCACTTCTTGACCAAAGGAACTATAAAATTTGTAAATGTTACAGGCGCATGAATGTTTTTTAACAAAGCAGAACATTAGCATATATATGGAATCATTTGTAATATTCGTATGTAAAATATGTTTTAATACAAAGGGAAGAGAAGGAAAGAGCAGTCGTGTAAGATTTTGTAAAATATATATATATATTTTCTTTTTTTTTTTTGAGTTGGAGTCTCACTCTGTCGCCCAGACTGGAGTGCAATGGCCGCTCCCGGCCACCGCAGCCTCGACCTGCTGGGCTCCGGCGATCCTTCCGCCTCAGCCTTCCCAGTAGCCAGAATTACAAGCGCGCGCTACCATCCCCGGCTGATTTTTTTTGATTTATTGTAGAGATGAGGTCTCGCTGCCCAGGCGGGTCTCGAACCTACGGGCTCAGGCAATCCACTCACCTCAGCCTCCCA
>NW_007253521.1:378360-401100 GCF_000164805.1 Carlito syrichta
GTGGCTCAAGCCTGTAATCCCAGAACTTTGGGAGGCCGAGGCAAGAGGATTGCCTGAGCCCACGGATTCGTTACCAGCCTGGGCAACATGGTGAGACCTCATCTCTACAACAATAAATCAAGAAATCAGCCGGTGTTGGAAGGCTGAGGTGTAAGGATCACTTGAGCCCAGCAGGTCAATGCTGGGGTGGCTGTGAGCATCCCGCTGTACTACAGCCTGAGAGAGAGTGAGACTCTAACTCCAAAAGAAAAAAAATGTCTGTCAGTCTAGAGAGACCTTCACAAATTATAAGGCAAAAATTTCAAACAATACTAGCTAAAGCTTTATCATTTGCAGGCCCTCAAATTCCATAGGCTTATCTGGAAGAGGCAGGTCTAGCAAATGAGGTGATTATCACATAATCAGTAAAGCAAGTTCTGTGTTGTCTGCTATGTAGCTGATAACACAGAACTTGTAACACATTTCAAAAGAAGGGGCTTGAAATATACCATGCAGGGCCCCCATCTTTTTCTTCTGAACATTTGTTTAGGCCTCTCAAAAGAGGAATCATTTTCACAAAAAGTCTATTTATGTGAACATGTGAATAAGAGCCCTTGGGTTTTCCACTACAAGCAAGTCGATGGCTGTTACTGTGAATTCTGAAGATTTTCTTTTATTAAAAAGAAAACCCAACCTCAGGCCTTTCTGCACATACTCAAATTTGGGCCTGATATTTAATTCTTACAGCACTCTGACATCTATCACTGCCTCGCCTCATTGCTAACCTGAAACACTTTCTTTAGTGTGAGGGAAAACTGAAACCGAATAGATCAAGCTCCTTTTTTTTTTTAGGCTTTTCTTGCCACAGAAGATCTAAGAACATGGATTTATTCTCTTCAAAGGGAGGTGGCTTCTTGAAACATACTCACAACCAGTGTACATCACAAAGTACAGAGGATGCTTTTCCTTTCAGCAAAAGAAAACTCAATTTCAAACCGATTTTCTAGGAAAAAAAAAGTACTCAAGAATTTAATCATGGCCGGGCTCGGTGGCTCAGTCTGTAATCCCAGCACTTTGGGAGGCCAAGGTGAGTGGAATGCCTGAGCCTATGGGTTCGAGACCCGCCTGGACAACTTGGTGAGACCTCATCTCTACAATAAATAAAGAATTAGCCGGGTGTGGTAGCGCGTGCCTGTAGTTCTGGCTACTTGGAAGGCTGAGGTGGATCGCCGGAGTCCAGCAGGTCGAGGCTGCGGTAGCCGGGAGCGTGCCACTGCACTCCAGCCTGGGCAACAGAGTGAGACTCCAACTCAAAAAAAAAAAAAGAATTTAATCATGATCCTTCAGGCTGAAGTGTTGTGGTGATATTTTTATGACCCAAGAATTCCTAAGCGCTTGCTACTGTTCATCGGGCCCACTCCCTAAGTGGCTTAAAGTGTGTGAAATGGGTGATCTGATGCAATTCTTAAAGATTTCCTAAGATTCATCTTAGGAATGACCTCATTCATATGCATTATCACCAGTGATGAATTGAAAAGAAATTAATTCTGCCTCACAACTAAGCATTAAAACATTCAAAAAATGTCTGGAGTAGTTCATATTCCAGATGTGAACTTTTTCCCCTCATGAACTGCATCAGTGACATTTTTTCATTCCAGATGACATAGTTATGATATTACACACCACAATGCAGATTTTAGACTTACGTTTCTTTCAGAAACTGTGTGAGTGGCCTGTACATTTCTAAGCAGTCATTTAATTGAACTAGAAAAGTGGCGATGTTTCTGTGGTTAATATGACTTCTATGTTTTTTTAAAGCCATGAGAACTGGTCCACTACACAATACCCTTCTCAACATCCTATCTACCTCCTACTGCTTAAGTTGGCTGCTTCAAATAAACTTGTATTACATAAGAAAGGCAAAAACCAGTACTTTAATAAAGTTATCACTGCTTTCTTTGCCTACAAAGGGGAAAGAAATACTGTCATTCTACCTTAATGATGCTTTTCCCAAGTTAAATAAAATTAAAAGTAAACTTACTTTAGTTTTATACTCAAATCAACCTATATGAATTCTGTCTGTGTATAATTTTTTCCCCAGAAGTCAGTTTTGGGGGCATTTGGATTTTGAGAAAAATAAAAAAAACACGAATAACTTAAAATGAATAAAAATGTCATGAAATGTCTGGGCTTGGTGGCTCAGCCTGTAATCCCAGCACTTTGTGAGACTGAGGTGAGTGCATTGCCTGAGCCCGCGGGCTTGAGACCGGTCCGGGCAACTTGGTGAGCCCTCACCTTTACAATAAATCAAAAATTAGCCGGGCGTGGTAGTGTGCACCTGTTTCGGCTACTTGGAAGGCTGAGGTGGAAGGATTGCTGGAGCCCAGCAGGTCGATGCTGGGGTGGCCGAGTGCGCCGCTGCACTCCAGCCTGGGTGACAGAGTGAGACTCCAACTCAAAAAAAGAAAAAATGTCATGAAGAGTATGGAAAGGTTATCAGTGTCTCACTGTTGACCAACCAGCACAATGAACAAAAATTTTTGACAGTTTTACTCATATTTCACATCACTTCTTGCTGTTTCCTAAATGTTAAAGACTGTGCTGAGTTATTTTATAACCTTACTTAATCCGATTGTTATTTTATACCTGGGGAAACTGAAGAGGCTTAGAGGCGCTTTCCTGGAATTCAAGTGATGGTCCTGTCTCCTTATGCCATAACCTACACCCCCACTGATTCCTCTGAATGTGCTGGATTTTCATTCAGTACAGCAGCAGCTTGGACTCTGCTGCGGTACCTGGTTCGGGCTGCCCAGCCAATTACATACTCTTTTAAAAAACTTTATTCCAGCCAGGCTGGGTGGCTCAGCCTGTAATCCCACGCCTTGGGAGGCTAAGGTGAGTGAGTTGCCTGAGCCCGGGGGTTCGAGACCCGCCTGGGCAACTTGGCGAGCCCTCATCTCTACAATAAAACAAAAAATTAGCCAGGTGTAGAAGCACATGCCTGTAGTTCCAGCTACTTGGAAGGCTGAGGCGGAAGGATCGCCGGAGCCCAGCAGGTCGAGGCTGCGGTGGCCGGGAGCGGCCACTGCACTCCAGTCTGGGTGACTGAGTGAGACTCCAACTCAAAAAATAAAAAAAAAATAAAAAAAATAAAAAACTTTATTCCAAGCTTCCAAACTATCTGTAAGTTACCTGATTTCAGCAATCATACTGTCTCAAGTATGGAATGGTATTGTTTGAGGACCTCCCAGGACACTGTGAATGCTATTTTAATGGCAATACTAAATAACAGAATTTTATTCAATTTTTAACTCAAAGGTCTATGATTCAAAGCACAGTAAGTCCCGATACCATTTGCTAATCAAAGACTTAACATAAATAGCTAGAACAAAAGGAAACAAAATCTAAATTAGTGATAAGTATTATTATTTTTTTAAAAAGGGGAAAAGTAAATGAAAACACTCAAAACAAGTCTATTTACCTGCATAGAGCCTCAATGGCATCTCTGTCCAAAAAGTCATGCTCTCTCTTGACCAGGGAAATATCGATGGGGAAGAGGAGATCTGTAAGAAGATTAAAAAATATGTATTGCCAGACAGCCCAGTTTAGCAAAGGGGGAAAAACTCCTAAGCAATTGGTTTAGATTGACAGCACATCTCATAACCTATCAAGTTCTATGGGAGAATGAAGTTCAAGACAATTCAGTATCCCTTGTCTGAAGCTCTAGGTCTAGAAACTCAGAGATTGCTTTCTGTCAAAGAGAAGTGGTTCAAAACAGTGTTCCACCTTTAAAGAAATCAGCAGACAACAAACCCCTGCTATAAATTATAATTTAAGCCACAATGAATACCAGAAGGATGTTCCCCTTTAGTGCAGCTGAGTTTGTTTGTGTGTGTCTTTGCTTACATGTGATCAAGGAAGAAGTCACAGAAAAACAACAACAACTGGCCACAGAAAGATCTGGAGAACAATGGCAAGTGGCAGTAAAAGGAACTGAATCTATTTGCAAGGCACCAAGAGCTAAGGGGAATTCATGATATACTATTTTAAAACAAATATTAGCACTTCAGTATGACTTTGCAGGAGTTTATGTAATTCCCCCTAAAACAAAGGGCTAGCTATAAAGTTACTGTAGAACAATAGACTCCCAAATCCCTTAATCTGTAGGAGTTCAACTCTCTCAGAACAATGAAGTTGTATCAGGACTGACAACCAGAAGGGGGGAAAACAGTCAACTCAATGGAAGAATTCCCTTTTCTGGACTGCCTTTGTAGACAGATACACCCAAGAAGAGAGGAGAGGAAACAGACCAAGAGCACCTCCATGGAAATTTACAGCAACTCTAAAACTGCCATGAATAAAGGCAAATTATCACCCTTTTGGAGTGCCAGATATGAGGGTAGATAAATCACGGCCTACCCTATAGAAAATTTGTCCAATGCCATGAGAAGAGTTCCTCGGTGCAATTCTGTGGGTTAGGCATGGGCAAAATCAGTCATCACAGTAGGAAAGCAGGATGACCATAACCTAAACAATCTCTTTGGCCTTCAAAATGGCTAACGTCGCATACTGCAACAGACATGGTTGCCGGTAGTTTTGAAGATGGAGATAATTAGTACTGTTATAGTTCTTGGTTATGCATGACTATGTGTTATGCTTTTATCATTTCTGAATTATGATCACTGGTTTTACAAAATGGTATGGAACTTCTTATTCCTAGTAATCTAATCCTTAGAAATAATACTTGGAGTCCTTAGTTTGATTTTGTTTTTTTACAATACTAAAAGCTATCAGATTGAGTGCTCATTTTCAGTCTATTCTTTTTTTCTGAAGGTTAGAGTCGGATTGCTAAGCTTGTTCAGAGAATGATAATATAGGCAGACCAAGGAGTAGATATAGTCCAAAGATTTATGAAGATATAAAATTTAGAATCATATTTCTTCATTAATTTACAGACCAACTGGCTCTTAGGCAAATAAACTGGTACTTTACAGTAGAAATATAAGAGGAGGTTTATAGTAATGTAAACAACAATGTTAGTACCTGAAGCAAGACACTGTGACTGTTTGGAGGTTGTGATACTATATTTCACTTTGAACAGACACCAAGAGCTCTAAGTATTACAGTAGAGCCAATTAAATATACCTGCATTGTATAATACAAGATCTATAAACGTAAACTGATAGTTCACATGTCCATCACATGTGAGAAGGCAACTGTGTTATTTTAGCAATTTCTAACTTAGTGTACCCGGAGCTATATTAAATATTACTTTCTAATCCAAATGAACTTTTCAGTTTAATCTGGTGGGTATTAAATGCAAGTAAGGAGTGAAATAATTATACCAATAATTTTCTCTTTTCTGGAAAGACTGGCTTTTAAAAGATGATAGTTCACTGATGTATAGAGGTTCTCTGAACCCAATTTCCAGCGTGGGTTGAAAGGCAGGAAGTATAAATTGCCAAGTACCAAAATAAAGCTAAACAGGAAGACAAGGAATGTGTGCACTGGTATGGTGTGTGTGTCCTTACCCTGCACACAGTGGCAGGATGAAGAAGAGATGTGATGCCCCGGAACAATATACAGTGTACCTCAAAAGTAGGTTATGCTTCAAAAGACTTGTTAACCTAAAGGGACCTCAAACATAACTTGTGAAAATGCAGTCTGCATTTTCCGACAGGAAAGAATTAAGACAGGGACCGGAGCCAGGTCTCAGCAAACATGCATCACAAGAAGGTGCTGCTTGGCAGCAAGTCAACACCAAAATTGGGTGTAATTGAAGGAAATTTGATTTCTAAACCAGGGGACAAAAGGACAGCCACTTTAGTGCCACTGCAAATGCAATTACGTTTTCCTATCTCCAGTAGAGTTGCAAATTGAAAATCCAATACAATGCTGGTCCTCCTCCCTCCAAAGCCCTACTGAATGTTAACAGGTCAAAACTTCTCTTTAAAGGGAAGATAAACAACTCCACCAAAATAAACATCCAGATTAACCAAATATCTTGAAAGAAAGAAAGAAAAAGAAAGAAAGAAAGAAAGAAAGAAAGAAAGAAAGAAAGAAAGAAAGAAAGAAAGAAAGAAAGAAAGAAAGAGGCGGGTGCTGTGGTTCACACCTATAATCCCAGCCTTTGGAAGACTGAGTCAGGAGAATTGCCAGCCTGGGCAACATAGGGAGATGGATAGGGAGACCTCGGTCTTTACAAATAATCAAAAAATGAGCCAGGTGTGGTGGTGCATGCCTGTAGTCCCAGCTACTCAGGAGGCTGAGGCGGAAGGATCAGGAGGTTAAGGCTGCAGTGGGCTATGATCATGCTACTGCACTTTAGCCTGGGTGATAGAATGAGACCCCGGACTCAAAAAAAAAAAAAAAAAAGTTAGGTTTCAGGATAATGGTTACTTTGGGTAGGGGCTGGCAGAGGGACAATGAGGGAGTAAGTAGCTATGTTATCAAGGTGCTAGCTTTCCTTCTGAGTGGGGGACTCAGGTTTTCACTATATTATTTATTTACTTATTTGAATCCAGGCCCCACTCTATTGCATGGAGGCTGGAGTGTGGTGGCACCATCACACCTCAATCACAGCCTCAACCTGGTGGGCTCAGGTAATCCTTCTATCTCAGCCTCCCGAGTAGCTGGGGCTATAGGTGCACTCCACCAAGCCTGGCTAATTTTTTTATGTTTCTGTGGAGATGAGGTCTTACTATGTTGCCTAGGCTGGTCTCAAACTCCTAGGCTCAAGCAACCCTCCAGGGTCATCCTCCCAAAGTGCTGGGATTACAGGCGTGAGCCACCACGTCTGGCCTATTTTTAAGTGAATTATTTAAGTAATAAAATTCTAGAAAATAAGTCACAGATCAATAATTATCATGAACCAAGGATTATGCTTATGCTAATTTTTTAAAATGACACTCACACTTACCCTCATAAAGCTGTGCATACTGGGGGAAACCAGTTGCCCGTAGCCAGTCACAAGCTTCCTTGGCTTCGATTTCTAGAACAGAACAGAAAAAAGGCAAAATTGTTAGCCATTTGTACCTCAGCATGCTTTTTTTTTTCCTTAATATACTTTGATTTCACGATACAAGCAAAACCTTACCAATGTAGAAAATACAGATAAGGAAGACAAGCAAAAAACTCCATTCAAATGGCTTAAATTTCTATGCTTTTCACATTTTTTCAAATGCATACAATTATGAATTTTTTCTTTACAAAAAGTAAAAATGAGATCCTAGTAGTAAGTTCCTTGGCGCAGCTTCTGAAGTGTTCTGGTTACATAGTTATGAAAATAGGTATAATGAAAGAGTTGAAAAGGGACGGAATAATTTTGAGCCTGGCTGGTCTAACTAGGTTCACTTTCCACTTCAACAACAGGCTACCAAGTACATCTGACGTGCTAAAACAGAATTTAACTGAACAAAGTAATAGATTTTTCTGACACCCATGGGGTGGGTGCTTCAAAAGCCCCCAATGTGGTGTTGTTGAGTCCTTACATGCTTGGGTATTAATCTAATAGGAGACGCCCTGGATGTCAAGGAACATGGAGGCCATGAAGTCAATAAACCCCACAGTCTTGGCAGGATAAAATAGCTAATAAAGCTTCGACTTCCCTGTGGTTTAACATCTTGTAGATAGTATTGATAAACAGAAAGGCCAAGAGCAACTGACACACTGTGTTAAAACTCACTGGAGCACATAGTATTTAACAATCCCGTTAAAACTGACTCACAGAGGAGGTCCTGGACACATTAATTAGTTTCTCTGTTTGCACAAAGAATATTCCAACTCTTCTTCCCACCTTCCTCAGGCCATTCAGAGGACTGAGTTATGTAAGGCTATGTACTCATTTATAAAAGTCTCAGCATTGCTTAATTTATGCCAGATTCAAATCATTAAGCATCTCTCTGAGCCAGACAGGAGACCGATTAGTCAATATTAGAAGTATACACATCTTACTTCTGTCTAGTAACTTTATGGTTCAAAGCATTTTTCACCTATTATTTCATGAGTTTCTTGGCCTTTAAGGAAAGGTAATAAGAAAACTCAAATTCATTAAAGCAAGTGAAAATGTGCTTTCTGAGCACAGCAAAGAGAAAAAAACAACCTGTTATTTTCTGATGAGTTACTACCCAGACTAAAACCATCATGGAGGTAGCATGGAAAAATAAACTGCGTGGCAAAGCTGGCTTTCATGAATCTTTTCAGCGTAGCAATGAACTATTAAACCCAAGATTAAGAATTGAATTGAGGATGAAGGATAGAGTGGCATAAATGTGTAAGCATGTCAGTGTTTACACTGAATAAAAGTACAGAATTTTCCAGTACCTATCATCTGAGCTTGTATTACACACACACACACACACACACACACACACACACACACACACACACACACACGGTGCCAAAAAATGTATATACATTTTAAGAAAGAAAAGAACTGTATTAAAATTGCAATATTCAAAAGGTGAATACACATCACATTTGACTTCTGCATCCAGCATCCAGACACTTCTAATTATGGTGAACATCTCTTAAAATGTGTATACACATTTTTGGAGCCCCCCAATATATATTTTAGTCTGGGTCTCCCTCCCCTGTCACCCAGGCTGGAATGCAGTGGCATGATCACAGCTCACCACAGCCTCGACTCCTGAGCTCAGGTGATCCTTCCATCTCAGCCTTCAGAGTAGCTGGACTACAGGCGCACGCCACCACACCCAGCTAATTTTTTGTAGAAATGAGGGCCTGTTATGCTGCTCAGGTTGTTCTCGAACTCCTAGGCTCAAGCAATCCTTCTGCTTCAGCCTCCCAAATTGCTGCAATATAGGCGGAGCCACCATGCCTGGCCTACCTGGGCTTAAATTTTTTTCATGTTTTCATAACCACACCTTGTCTCAACAAGGAATTAAGAATGTTTTAAATGAAATGATAAAATAAACACTTTCTAGCAAATGATATTACTAGAAAAACGTACATAAGCTCAACATTTTATTTCAAAGAACGAGGAAATTACTTTTTGTCTATCTTCATACCCTCTCCCTTCTCCCAAAGAAGGATAAAGAAAAAAAGGTTGTTTGTCTTTTAAAATATTTTAAATAACTCATTTCATCTGGCGATTTAGAAGTTATTTTCATGGAACAGATTGTTAGACATTGAACAATAGATGGTTAAAAAGTAAATGTGCCTTTGCTTTCTTAGTATTTCACTTAACAAGTGGTGAGTAACCAGAAATTCTCAATGACCACACTTTTCTGACTATTGTCAGACATGACGCCAGGTCAGCACACAAAAGCCTTAAGTAGACACCAACATCTTGGCTGATTTTGCCACCCGTTCAGAGCATATTCCTGATTTTCGCATAAAAATGGCTTCATGCCAAGAGGCATGGAAGACATTTTTTTAAACAGCCTTTACGTTTATTTAGATAACACTTTACAAAGTATTTATTTATGGTATCATGTAATTTCAGGGACACACGAATACATATTGCTATCTTGTCACACTCTATTATTTTCTACCACTAAGAAAATGAAATGCCCCCAAATGACCAAAGACTGATCTTAAAAATGCTGTGTCCAAACAGTCACTCTTAGGGCCCTGTAGTTAGAAAGAAATGATGTGAACAGGTGCAGGCTTGCTTCTCCAGCAGATAATTTAATTAACAGCTTATACAACAGCTAACAGGCAGCACTTCCAAGAACTGCAGAGATCTAGTAATTTTACCATTCTTCTTCTTCATCCTACAATTGATAGGAGTTTGTCTTTCTTTTCGATAGGAAACCATGGAAAACAGACAAGCCTATAACAATTTTAAGTCACAAAATGTCCACTCATGAAAACTCAGGCTGCATTCAGATGAGAACGTAACCCACAGTTTCTAAGTTAGAATCAGAAAAAAAGGAAAAAGCTGTCACATATTTTTTAAGAAAATGGAATACTTGTTGACTTAGTCTCATCCTTTGTAATTCATAGGTCAAGAGTAAGTACTAACACTCCAATATGAGCATTGCTCTGACAGTATCAATATTTCAGTTTAATATGAAGTGAATCTATGTTTACAAGCAAGTCAGGTAGGGAATAACCTTTCTAGTTTCATTCCCAGATTGAGGCCCTTACTAGAATCACCTCTCTTCAGAGAATCCCCACTAGCCCCGACTTACCAAGCTTCCTGAGTTATAGTTTGGTCTTGTCTCTCCCTCACAAATGTCGCTGGAGCTCCACTGCCTAAAAAATCAAGTCTAAACACCTCTGCGTTGGTTTTCAAGGCTCTCCACCTGGCATCTAACCTAATTTTTCAGCACTCTGTACTCCTGTATCCCAGCCAAAGTAAACCCTGTGCTCATCTCCACACACACCACTGTGAAATCCCTGGCCTGAAATGCCCTCCCATCTGCTCAAGCTCAAATTTCACTCATTTTTCAAGATTCAGACAAATGCCACCTCCTCTATGCTGCCTTCCCAGATGCCTCTCAACAGCACTATCAATGACTTATTTGCTGACTACTTAATATGTGCAAGTTCCTGAGCTAATACTTAATGTTTATCACTTTATTTACTCTTCGAAAATGTAGATTACTTATATCATCCCCAAGATAAACACATGAGGAAATAGGCAGAGAAAGAAACACCTTTCCTTAAAACAGGTTTTCTGCTTATAGTCCCAGCTACTCGGTAGGCTGAGGTGAGAGGACCATCTGAGCCCAGGAGTTCAAGACCAGTCTGGACAACTTAGCAAGACCCTGCCTAAAAAAAAAAAAAAAAAAAAAATTGAACAAACTTTATACATTCAAATACCATAGTGGGAAAGAAAGCAATGACTTACAGAAATACAAGTTTCTTCCTGCAAGACAGGTCCTTCCTTTTTAAAATGATATAATGTAACAATGAACACTTTAAAAATATTAAAGAAAACCATGTATGTATTGTATTTCTTCAGTCACCTTAACACCTGCCCCATGTGCCTTTGGGGGCCTCTAACCAGCTCTGAGGGTGTGATTTTCCTTTCAGTATTTGTGGGTGGTATTGTAAAAACTATGAAGACGATTTTTTAAAAAACATTCCCCACCAGGCAAAAATGCCACTAGAAACTAAAAATATAATGAAAATACAATGAAACTTTTATACCTGGGTTTTCTCTAAGCAAACAACAGACAAATGTGTCAAGGAGGAAACAGGAAATTTTTATTGGAAACAGCTTCAGTCATTTCACAAAGCAGTTCTGCACGCTGAATGAATGAGTTCGTGGAGGCCCTTTTGTGTATGGCTGGGACCCATTTGGCCATATTTGCACATTTCCTGGCTGATGGGCTGACCCCACCTTCCCCATCACCCCCCACCAGTAAGCTGAACAGAAATTCCCCAAACCCAACATCATCTTGTTGAACTCTGTTGATCTTAGCGGGTTGACCAACAGTAACTGGATCTAAGCAGGATGTGATTACTTCCATCTTCTGTCCACTCTGTCTTCACAATAGGAACTCTCAGGTCTATGCTACCCAAATCGAGCCTCAATGCAAATGTTACACTGAATCTGTTTTTTAAAATGCAATTCTGTCCGGGCATGGTGACTCACACCTGTAACCTCAGCACTTTAGGAGGCTAAGGCAGGAGGATTTCTTGAGGCCAGGAGTTTGAGATCAGCCTGGACAACAGAACGAGACCTCATCTCTGCAAAAAAATAAAAAGGTCAGCTGGGCAAGGTGGTGCTTGCCTGTATGCCTAGCTACTCAGCAAGGAGGCTGAGGCAGAAGGATGGCATCTGCCCCAGAGGTCGAGGCTGTGGTAAGCTATGATCAGTGTCACGGCCCTTCAGTCTAAGTGACAGAATGAGACCCCGATCCAAAGAATTTTTTGCAATTCCCAGCACTTAGAGGAAAGTAAGAAAATTTAAGTATTTTCCAGATTCCTTGAATCTCCTAAAATATGGCTGACTTGTGGGCAAAGATTCATGGAAAAGTTGATGCCTTTACTGCTAGCAAACCACTTAGCTGTGTGCAGGCAGGCAGGATTTCTGATCCCAAACAAGACAGACTTCTTTTTCCTTCGAATGGGAAAAAAAACAAAAACAAAAACCCCAAAGCCTGCTTATCAATTCTCCTGACTGCATCAAGGTGGCCAATTTTCCTGGGCTGTCATGCTCCTGGACATGATGGCCTTAATAATAGTTAATAATAGCCCATCTTCATGTGGTGGGTTGGTTTCACCGGGAGAGTTACCTAGAGAAGCAGACCAAGATCTCAAACACTTGTAGCAAGGCAAGAAGATTTTAGTGACTCCCAACCCTGGATGTAGGTTGGCATCACCTTGGGGAGCCTTCTAAAAACACAGACCACCCACTCCCAGGTATTCTGATTTACTTAGTTTAGGGAAAGCCTGGACATTGTCTTTCAGAAAAACTCCCAATGTTTAGGGGTAGCCAGGATTGAGGACCACTGAGCCAGATAACATTTCTTTGTATTCCTTTGTCCTGGATTCTTTCACACTTGGATTATCCTAACAGCCTCCTCACTGTCTCTGATAAGCCTCTTCCCCCGCCCCCGCCCCTTGCCCCCAACAAATCTATCCCAGGCCAAGGATCTGAGCCGCTGGGTTGATTTTTATGAAACACAAATTTCATTGTGTCACTTCCCTGCTTCTAATTCTTCAGTGACTTTCCACCGCCTTTCAGACACAATCCAAACTCCTCAGCCAAGCAGAGCCTTCACAGTTTGGCCTCTACCTACCCACTCAGCTCTTGGAAGGCCTCCAAATGCAAGCTTGCTCCAGGCTTACTGAACACCTTGGTGTTCCCAGGATGCACCGCACTCATACCTCTCGCCCTGGGGTTCTCTCAAACAAATTCTCCCTTTTTCACCTCTTCAACCTCTCCTTTCTTAATTCATTTGTATATCCTAAAAGACTACATTTTGCACATAGAAATTACACGTATATTGGTTTAAGAAGGAAAAAAATCTCTTAATTTTTTTTTTGCTTTAAAGGCAGAGTAAAAATGATGACCTGAATCTTTCTCTTTGTAATTAACACAAACAAATGTCAAACATACACAACAGCCAAAGCCTGGTTATCAGGAGTTATCTATGTAAAATAAATTCCTAGTATGGCTAAGTTCAACAGAGAATGCATATGTTAATATTTATTAAACCCTAATGTTATCTAATCACAGAAAAGACTCTGACCAGTAACTGGGAGCATTCCTACCCTCAGGTGCCTAAAAAAATTCCAAACATCTACTATGCATAGTCTGAAAACAAAAAACCAAAAACTCAAGAAGCTTCTGGGAGACAGGTCAACCACTAATTCAGTTTCTTAGCCTATTTGGTCTAATAGCTGACCTAAATCCATCCTCAGGTGTATTCTAGTCTAGTCATATATTTAAGTAAAGCCAATCACCCAGCATTCATCCCTTTTCTCAATATTTATTTATTGAACTAGGTGTACTGCCAGGGGCTCTCAGGGACAATCAAAGACACAAGTTCCTGCCCCGAAACAGGAAACCAAGTGGAAAGGTAATTTACAGTGAGCACAGGGTGTCGAGGATCCTCTGTCCTCTACTTAGGAATGAATTCATTTCCTAAGGGCTATTCTAAGGTCCAAGTGCTTGTTAAGTCCCAAATGACCTTGTACAGGCGGCACCAAAGAATCCCCTTTCATTGGTGAGCCAAACTCCTAACAATGGCCCACATATCCTGGTTGCTATCAGCACCCTTCCAGTCACCCTTCACCCTCTGACTGATCCAACCACACCAGTCACCTCCCACCCTATCCTTTTACACACTTATTTATTATGTTTATTTTTGTCTTTCCTCTTTGTAAGCTCCACAAGAGCAAGCTTCTTTGTTTATTTTATTCTCTGATATATCCCAAGCACCTATAACAGCACATAGTAGTTGCACAATAAATATTATATACATAAATAAATCACAGAAACAATTTCTGTTTTAGTTATCTTCTTAGCTTTTCTTTCTGACCAGGATCCACAATAAAAAAAAATATATTTTACTTTGTAATTTGGTATATGCATACACATATGTGCATGTATATGTGTTTGTGTATATACAAGCACACATTCATGTATACAAACACGTCTATGTATATGTAAAACCCAAAGATATTCTGAACAATACTTGTAATGGGTTACATAATCTCACATTTTTCTATTCTATTAATTTTTTTCTTGAGTTGGAATCTCATTCAGTCGCCTAGGTAGGACTGCAGTGGCACGCTCACAGTCACCGCAGCCTTGACCTGCTGGGGTTCAGGCGATCCTTCTGCCTCAGCCTTCCAAGTAGCCGGAACTACAGGCGTGCACTACCACAACTGGGTAATTTTTGATTTATTGTAGAGACAAAGTCTTGCCAAGTTGTCCAGGCTGGTCTTGAGCCTGTGGGTTCAGGCAACCCATACGCATGAGTCTCCAAAAGTACTGGGATTATAGGCGGAGCCAAGGAGCCTGGCCATATTTTTAAAGTGCTATATTACCTAGCAAACTGACCAATTTGAAATTGCATATTTAAAAAAAAAACTAAACTAAGAGCTTCTACATATTAGGAAGGGGAATGTGATGTGACATAGGAAAGACATGCATGAATTCAGAGGTGGGAGAGAGGTCCTTCTTGCAGGCGGGCTCATTTAGATGTCAGACTGGATTGAGGGAGAAGAGATTCTTGGTAAAGGAGCCCCAGTGAGCTAAGGGCAAGCGGGGGAAGCAGGTGTTTGCGGTGGAATAGTAAGCAGTCTGGATTTACTGAAACACAAGCAGAGAAGGAGAGGTTTGGAGTGGAACGTAGGTCATTCCATAGAGCGAAAGAAAACATCTCCTCTGCCTGGTTATGCAATGAGCAACCAAGGTGACTTCCTCAGATGTAAAAGAGCTTTGTATCTGGGTGTCCCCAAATCCTTCTGATAATCTACCACGGAATGGAGACAAAGCATTTCTGCAACAGGTCAGGAAGACAGATCCAGAAAAGATTCCACACCTGGTGAGGTAGCCTTAAGAAAAGAATCTCTTTGGACCCCTTTCCTCATCTGTAAGACCTAGGATTGCCATTGACTCCGTAAACTTTCTCAGCTTTTGATTCTAACATTTTCTTTATACTCATTTCAACTTCTTTCCACAACAACCTTTAGGATAGGTTCCATGCCTACTGAAAATTGTCCAGATTTCTATCAATTAGATGGAGATATTCTTCTTCCCTTAACAATTTGGATCACTAGAAACTGCTTTTTGGAGATTCCTAATTTTATAAATTGACTGAAGTTTTTATTGTTAAGATTTCAAATTTGCTTTCTAATGGATCAATTCCTTGATTTGGCCTATGAAGCCTATGTTAACATAGAGAACACAAAACCAACAATGTTTGCTTATTGCATGTCAACAGCCCTCAAACTAAATTCAAACTATAGAGGAAGAAAATACTTCAAGTGTAGCACACTCTGGGTTTTATTTTCCTTATTGATCTTTCACATTTATACTTCTGTTATAGCAGCATCTAACTCAGAAGCAGTAAATTGGGTGTTGAAATGCATCTTGGAGATTTTCAACCTTTTCTCTTTACTAAAGAGGAAGTGAATCCAGAATTTAGGTAAATTGCTTAAAGCTCCAAAGCTTCCCAGCTCTCAACCCACGTTAGAGCACTTCTCGCCTATTTTAAAAGTGTCCTTACTAGCCCTGCTTTTGGGAGTTTTCTTTTTTCTCCTTTTCTCTTCTGCTTGAGGCTTAGAGACAGATATGTTGCTTTCTAGTAAAGAACATTCCTAGAAATAATACAAAGGAGGGGAAAAAGACCCACTTTCCCTGTGATGTGATGACAACTTAATAAATGGTTTTGCCTTGAAAGAAGGAAACCTTGGAAGACACACCCTGCAAGCCTATACCTGGGATTAAGCACTCCAAGTGACACATTAGCAAAGCAGAAATAAAATCAATTGAAATCCCCTTTGGGGATCATCTACTACAAGAGACTGCAAAGTACTGTTTTTGACACACAAACCAGGAAAAGACAAGTAGTTCACATCAATATATGTGCTCTTCCCTGGCACAGACGATGGCTCTGGATTCATTTCAGCCCTTGAGGGACTTGGCTCTATCAGGCCCTCTAGTCTTGGGCTGGTCCAAGTTATTTCCAGGAACAGAAAATATCTCCTAACTAATCAAAAATTGTCACTTACTACCCAGAAAAAAGAAGTCAAACTGTAATGAAAAAACTATTACGGAAATGGATACTGAATCATCCCATCTTTCTATTTTATTTCTATCTGGGGTGGGATAAAAATAAACCTTTGATGTACACATCCACACATCTATCTATTCATACTATCTCACACACACATATACAGATGTATACATAATTCTAGTATTCTAAGTCAAATATGTATACATTTCAAACCATGCACTAAGAACAATGACTTGGAATGGATCTGAAAATACTAAGTCCTCTAAAGATGACCACATAGATTAAGAAGAAAATTTCAAGAAAGGAAGCTATCTAAGCAATATACTTATAAGGGCCCTTATTTTGCTGAACCTCATTTTTTTTTTTTTTTTGGGTCAAATGAAGCAAAGGTTTTAAGATATATAATCTCAAATCCATTTCCTTTTAAAACTTATTATTTAAGGCAAAATACCTGATTACAAACTTGAAGAACTCCTATCTCCATCAATAAAGGTTGGCACAGACATCAATTCTTTCTTTTATGCTATCAAAGTTTTTTCTATTAAGACCAGCTCTTCCATCTTTGACTTTTGCCCTAAGTTCTATGCAGAGCTATATGCATCACAGGAAAAACAAAACACCGTGCAAACTGCAATGCTACAAAAGCCTTCAATTAGAAATAAACGGGGCAAGGAATTCTAAGAAACAAAAACTGCTCACCCATATTTTAGTCTATTCTGACAGAAAGAGGAAAATGAATAAAATAGGTTATGTCATCGAAGACCAATAAAAGTAAAAACATAGCAGGTACTTGTTAGGGGTATAAGCTACCTCCAGTTATTGTCTAACCACAAAGAGGAAACAATATTCAATTTGAGGTTTTTCATACTTGTGCCAAAAAATATAAAAAATACAATCTGTATTCTAGGTGGACTAAGAAATTACCTTCATCAATATTATTTGGGATACCTGGCCCCCTAAATAAACACAGTTTAATGGTCAAATTTTGATTCAGAGTATATCTATCTGGCTTCCTCCAAATACGTTAAGATCTTTATTTTGATGCTATGCCCAATCTGTTCACACATACTGCCTGGAAGGCATCTGAGGTTCCTGTCAACTCACATGTGACCTTGGACTAGTCACTGAGCCTCCCCTTCAGCAGGGAAAAGGCACTGTTTTTCCAGGCTGCCTTGGCAAAGTTCTTTAGTTTCCATGAAATGACTTTTATAAATGCAAAGGCACTACACAAAATCCTTTTCCATGCTATATAGTTTGAAAAACAGAGCTGTGTGGAGACTGGATCCCTTATGAGTTTATGGTGTCTCCAGAATCAGGAGTAAAGATCGCTTCAGGATTTCAGCATCTTCTATTTTGTCACGTGAGTGTGACAAAGCCATCCAGTGCTTGGGCCACAGGCCATTTCACCTCCAAAGGCTCTTCCTCTAAGACTCACCAAGTGCTGGGAAATGCTACAACCTCAGGGTGTGGAAAACTTTTGTCCCTCAGACATCCTTTAGAGACTCCTGCATGGAGAAGGAAGGCGCCTTTCTGACAAGCTTCAGGAAGTGACCTCCAGTCCTCTCCACAGGACACTCAAAGGTGGGGCAGGGGAGAGAACAAAATGTGGATGGGAGGTGTCAAAGGCATCTGAGGACTTGCTTCACCCACCTCAGCCTTTAATCAGCTTTTGATTTTTCTCCTGGTGGGGGAGGGGGTAGACATGAAAAGGACCCAAGTGGATGCATGCAGGAGTGGGGTAACCGGGCACACTTTCTACTAGGAAACTGAGTCTAGTAGCAAAAAAAGAGGATGAAAGAGGAAGAAAAACTGAGCTCCCCTGTGTTCTGGCTTCATTTTAATAAGGTGCAATAGTTTACCTTTTGGTGCCCAAGAACTTTCTTTCCTAATAGGTGGGCATTTGAATATTTTCAGTCACATCTGGATGAAAAGTTTCCCTTACAAACATTTTAAAATGCTTTCACTGAAGAAACCATATTAAGTACAGTCATAGAGGCTAGACTTTTAGAAAATGATATCCCTGAATATTCCCTCAAATGTTGAAGACAGAGGCTCAAGTCTCCAATGGCTGTGTGCTCCCTAGAGAGGGACACAAGAAAAAAAATGTCATTCCTGAACCCTAACATTATGGCTCCCTACCTATAAGCACAAGACCCCCAGGAAAGCAAGGGGTATACCAGAAAAATATGACTGCTGCTTGTGAGAGATGATAAAAATACAGAGATGATGAAATAGATAGGGCTTTCTTCCTGTCCATCACTAATTATGATGGCAATGATGAACTACCTAGTGGGAAAAAAAAGGGTTAAAGACAGAGTAGAACTAATTAGAGGCCCCCCTGCAGAACTCCCTAGTCCTTATCATTGATCATGATAATCCTTAACAATAACACTGAAGGCAGAAGGAAAAGTGCTCCAGACAGGAGGAGCCCTTCTCGGCTGGGAGTCTTAACCCTTTTACATTAAGTGCATCTCTAGCTAATATAAAGTTGAAAGAAAACACCACTGATGGCACTCACTCAATGCAGCAACTCATTCCTATAAAATATATCTTAACCCTACAGCACTGTCTTTCTTAAAAGAAGAATAAGGCTCAAGTCTCTGCATTCCTCCATGTGCAATGGCCACAGAGTCAGAAATAAAGGAAAGGGTCAAAGTCAGCTCCAGAAAAGCATTTTCCTTCTAATCTCACAGCCATGGCAAAGAGGAACTTGGGATTGTGCTTTACTAGGACAGAGTGAATATTTACACTTGATGGTTGGGCATGAGCTCACTTTGACCACCATAAGGAGGACATATTTTTAAATGTCTTGAATGCTGCATGGATTATTCCTTTGCATTATAGCCCCCACAATTCCAAACTTAGTATTTTAGGGACAGATTTTGATAAAATGAGCATTCTGAGAAAAAGAGGGTACAACTAAGTTTAGAAATTAAAGGAATTGTTTGTACACCTAACCCTGAATTGTATCCCATATCTTTATAATAAAAAAAAAAGGAATAATTCTCTTTCTCCTTCTGGATCTCAAGTCGTGTAATTCTAATCGCTGGGCTGTGCAACATTAGAAATGAAAATCACCTTTCTCCCCAGGTCTGCTTTATAATCTCAAGAACAGGCCTGGCATGATGTGGGTCTGGATGCCAGTCACACCATGGGGCCAGGTTTTGCTGTGATGTTCTAAAGCCCTGAGAATTTAGTCTTTAATGATTTGGCAATACCCGGGGAGGAAGGGGAAACATCTGAGGTTATTTATACTTTTGCAAGTCTTCTGGTTGTACAGGGTGAATGGTAGGGTGGATCAAGTATTGTCTGGAGCCTTTCAGGGTCTTTTTTTTCCTTTTTCTTTTTTTTTTGCATGGCCTCATTTCCGTCTTCCTGTTGCTAGGAAGGAGAGTTAAGCATGAGAAACTCGTGTTGACAATACTGGACCATCCTGTCCAGCACAAGGCTCTCTTCAAAAATGCCCAATTCACTTCACACACTGTACTCTGGATGCCGCCCCTGTCCTTCTGGACCAAACCACCCTTCCCTGAATATTTTCAACTTGCATATTTACCTGCCTCAGTCATAAAAATACCACTTTCATTTAAACATTGCATCATAGCTTAAAATCTCCATGGGGACACCAAGGGAAACCCAAGTACTTATTTTTGTATTTGAAAGCACCTCTTGGAATCTAACCAAGCCCCTGATTGGAAGGCATCTCACTGGGGCCTCCCATATCCCCGCTAAGTCCCATAATAGTTCTACAAATAAGAGTTTAAGTACTATATACATTTTTAACTTACTTCACAGGAAAAACTTGTTGAATCATAAGACGTCTTTCTACTGATCTAGCATACTTTCCAGAAAGCACCCAAACACCTCTTTTAATGTAAAAATGCTGCTAAGTTGGGCTTGGGCTTTGCTCTTTGAACCGAAGTATCAAACAACAAACAAACAAACAAACATACAAACAAAGGCTTTAGGTTGAAGGGCAACCTGCCTTTCACCTTTGATCCAGAGCCATAAGAAAATTCTTTGACTGGTCCAGATATTAAAACTTGAAATATGACCTTCAATTCACAATAGGTAATTGCTTAACTGTTTAATCTCTTCACTCTAAGATCTACAACTGGGAAGTTATGAAAAAAAAAAAGGCACCGAAATCTCTCCTCCCATCCACTCCAGGGAAAGATTTAAATTGTAGGCTACTTAGTCTGATTCTGTGGAGTTGGGAAACAAGTCGGCCACCCTTCTGGAACTTCAGCCTCTCTGGTGTCAGGTGTTACACAGCTTAAATTAAAATAAAATCAGTTTTTGTGAAAAGCAAATTTTTAAAACAGCTGGGAGAGAAAGTCAGTCTGCTGTGCTTCATTTTAAACTCTCTGAACAGTAGTGCTAATGCAAAAAGTATGCACCCAGGCTCGGCCCCGCTGTAAATCTGGCATGCCACAATAAAAGTTAATACACGCAATCGCCAACATTTTCTCAGAAAATGTCTTGAAATAACTTCTGTGTGCACATCTGCTAACCATTTGACACCCGTTCCTCAGGACTGTAGTTCTATTCAGGGGGGCTGCTTGCCTTGCAAGGTACCCCTCTGACCATCTGCTGCAGTCTGCAAGCCAAGATGGCACTGGGCGCCTCCAGTAATTCCACACTCGTGGGCTGCAAATTATCTCTGCGGAGGACCAGCCTGCAGTCCAGATGGATGGCGAATTAGTCAACCTCTTGGAGTGGCTGATAGATTTACATTCAGAATGCTACAGTCTGCTGGGCTATTATTTTCCCTCATCCCTTCAGCAAACAGAATTTTGGAGGAAAAAAAAATGTAATTTGAGACCTGGTATTCTGCCTTCCCGAGAGCTGTGATTTTTTTTTTCTATCCAAATATGTCATATATGCCACAGCCTACGCTGCATTCCTCTATCTCACCAATAATGGCTGAAACAACCTCTGAATTCTGAGGATGGACCCATTTGCTGACTGACTGCGCTGGATGTAAAAAAAGACTCACTCAAAGCAAGACTGGGGAGAGAGGAGTGAGACAAAGTTTTCCCTTCCATGAAGATTAATGACTACAGGCGGGGGTTTCCTCCTACAGCAATGAGTAGACATTGGGTATTTATTGAATACGAGTGCCAGATACCTTGCATGAGCTCATTTGGTCCTCACAACCTCCTTAGGCAGTAGTGATTACCCATCGGTTGCAGATGGAGGAGGCAGAGAGATGTCGTGTCACCGCTCAGGTTCGCCCAGCTAACAGGCTGCAGAGCGGGAATCCGAACCCGCCAGCTCACCCCATCCGCTCTCAATGTCCTCGCACCAGGGCTCGTGGGCTGGAAGGACACGCGGAGACCCAGAAAAACACGCAGCAGAATCGCGGGGGTGAGACTCCTTCCGAAGGATTAAAGGTTCAGCCCAGAACGCTGGAGGTGGGGACCGGGACACACAGTGGGGCTGACTTCCAAGAAGCTGTCGCCTCCTTACGCGACAAGTAGAGTCGGGAGGCGAGCTTCCTTCCTCTCTCCAGCCCAAGGACTTGTTCCGCTGGCCCCTCGTCGGGGCCAAGGGCATGGGCATCTCCCAGGGGCATCTGAGGGAGCTCAGTCGGTAGCCCACCACAAGAGGGAAAGCTGCCGTCTTACCAGCGGGAACCCCTCACATGCCAGCCCCGAAGCTTGCCCAATAGCCTTGACACTCTCCCGGGACCCGCAGTCACAAAACCCGAGAGTTTTCCGGCCAGGTGTGAGTTAATCCCCAGCGTCTAAAATATCTAAACCCAAAACAGTTGGACAAGAAAACAAGTTTGGGGTGAATTAACTTTAAAGCTGTGATTTTCAAACATTTCCAAGTGCCACTAGGGTCCCAAACGTCCCCAAATAAAAAGCTCCCAGTGAGTCAACGCCAATTTTGGACTTGTATGGTTAAGGGCCAAAAGCATCGAGCGCCGAGGAAGGTCCCCGAAGGAAAGGGAGGTAGGGAAAGCCGGGGCGCCGCGCCCCTCGGAGCCAGAGGCCGGCGCCCGCGATCCAGAAGTAGAACAGCGGGGCCGCCAGCCCCGCGTCCCCTTCCCGGCTCCAGAAGCACGCTAACCGGGGCCGCCGGGCGCGCGGGCCCGCGGTCCCCGGGCGATGGTGGTCAAGGGTCAAGACCCGAAATCCAAGCCTCCCTCCCCCAACCGCGATCCCCGCCTTCGCCACACACCACCTCCAAGAAACTCCAGCGACTCCGCGGAAAGCCTTTCGAAAGCACAGAAGGCCAGGCACCGACTTGACATTTCCTCCGAGGTGGGTCCCCTCCGCAGCTGACGCCCCCGGCGGGCCCGACAGCAAAACAAAAGTCTAGCTTACGCGTTAGGATCATGGTGTCCGGCTTCTCTCTGCACATTAAAGGCGGCAGGCGGCTGCAAGCGCGCCGCGGGGACGTCGAGGCAGACCGAGGCAGTTCGGCTTCCGCGCCGGGACCCACGACGGCACCCGGGACGCGCGCCCTCGGGGACCTCAGCGCATCCTTGCTCGCCTCTTCCTGCTCCTCGCCACGGCCCCCGAAGGAACGCGGGATTTTTTTTTTTTTTTAGAGGTCGGAAAAGGAGCGTTCTCAGGCAGCT
>NW_007253521.1:401120-416974 GCF_000164805.1 Carlito syrichta
CCCACGCCTCCTCCGCCCGAGGCTGGAATGTTCCCCCACCCCCGCCACGGGCCTCCACGTCCGCAGCGGGAAGCGCCTAAAAGTCGCCAACTACTGGCCCCGGGTGCAAAGGCAAAGGTCATGAGGCCTTTACCAGGCGGGGGTGT
This sequence comes from Carlito syrichta, assembly GCF_000164805.1. Classification (NCBI taxonomy): domain Eukaryota; kingdom Metazoa; phylum Chordata; class Mammalia; order Primates; family Tarsiidae; genus Carlito; species Carlito syrichta. The sequence continues at coordinate 401,267 of NW_007253521.1, forward strand.
CACGGCTGGACACCGTTTACTTTCCCTCTTTTTCTTTACGGTAGCTCTGCGCACTTTTCACCTCTGTCATTCTGCCTTTCGTCCTGGTAGGCACCACGTAAATGTGCGGGTGCGAGGGGGAATGGATCAGCGTTTCCCGATCTGTAAAAAGGGGAGAAGAATACCTGTCCCTTGGACATTCGTTATTCAGTGCTGAAGCCCGCAGGGTTGCCCGAACGAAAGCAGGTAATAAATACTGCCTTAGAGGGACTGATTGGCTCAGCGTGGTGAGCGTCAAAGCCAGTCTTTCTCAAGCTGGCCATTGGGTCACAATCCAAAAGCAGCCCCTGTAACTGTTAGGGGTCGGGCCCCAGACTGCAGAATGCCTATCTCTCGTGGTCAGAATCGGCACTTTTACAAGCTCTCAGGTGATTCTGAGGCACTGTAGTTTGAGGGCCTCTGATAGGATCTGAAGCCATTTGTTGAAATATCACAATTGAATACAATTGCAGCAAGATTTTTAAAAATCCAGACCGGCATTCCATGAAAATGTACTTTGGAGTTAATTGATGTTTTCTGCTTGCTATCTCTGGGCAAGGAAAACGACTACTGATCTAAATTCATTCATTCAACAGACAGCATTTACTATGTGCCAAACGCAGTTCTAGATTAGGGGATTCAGCAGCAAGCAAAAGACACAAATGTACCTTCCTCCTGGAGTTTACTTTTTCGTAGGAAAGATCACAATAAACAAAATACCAAAGTGAAATATACAGTATACAATATGTCAGATGGAAATATATCAAAGCAAGGGAAGGGATATTGGAGTTGGAGGGACGGGTCACAGTTTGTGTTTAAGTGGGGTAATTAGAAATACGAGAATTTAGTTACTCTTAATTCCAGTTTAAAATGTATGAATTTTATTACCATATTTCAGTTTACATACACAAGATTTTCTTCCTCTCCTCCCCCCGTAAATTTCTATAAAACAAATTTAAAATGTTAACTCCACCACTGGCTCTCCTATTTACCCAAACCAGAATTCAGCTTTGAAGAGCCTGGGACTCCTCCAATCAACACATATTTCCAGATTTTTACCTACTTATAACCCCTAGGGCACAAAGGTGAGCAGGACAGGTCAGGCCTCTCCCTGCTCAGAGTTTACAGTCAGCTGAGGGAAGCGACAGGGGTATATGACAAAGCTGTGCATTGAAGGTCCAGGAAGTGAGGGGGTCTGACCTCCCCCACTCAGATGCAGCTGCCCTCAGGAGTGTGGGAGCCTGAGGAACTGTCCAAACGCCCACAGTTACCAGCAAGCAAGAGTGTGATTCAAGGGGAGGCGGGGAAAGTTAGGGCAAGAACTTTCAATTCCAAGAGATGATGTTAAGGGTTTTTTTAATCTTTGACAGTGATAAACAGTGAGAAGCCATTTTAGTGGAAGAAAGCATCTCATGATCAGATTTGCATTTTGAAAACATCGCTCAGGCGTTAATGTAAACTCTGAGCTTAAAAAATTGGAGTGTACCTCCAGAACATACTCATTTCTCTTGTTTCTTAAAAATACAATCCTTAAAATCACAGGTATTCTAAGCATCTCCCTCCAAATATACTAGTTCTCAGAATAAGTTCTTAATGTTTATTATTTGCTGAGTGAGGTTGTATTTTAGTTTAATTTGGTTGCTAGGAGTCCGTGCATCCCTGATACACCCACCTCCACTCAGCATTCATCTTTCTAGAGTGAAACATGCTGACCTCTTCTCGCTTAAGCTTTCTCCTTGATTAGTGATGCTGCCTTCTCTGGGTCTTTTCTAAATTCATTATCACTCTCTGTGTTAATGTGCTTTGCTCAGCATCTAATAATACTAATAACAACTTCAACAACATTGCATTTGGCCTTCCCTAAATCTCATCTTCTCTCATTCTTTGATTTAGGACACAACCTGTGACCAGGATGAAGCCCCAGGTTTTGTTTTGTTTTGTTTTGTTTTTTGAGTTGGAGTCTCACTCTGTCACTCAGACTGGAGTGCAGTGGCCGCCCCCGGCCACCGCAGCCTCGACCTGCTGGGCTCCGGTGATCCTTCTGCCTCAGCCTTCCAAGTAGCTGGAACTACAGGCGCACGCTACCACGCCCGGCTAATTTTCTTTTTTTTGATTTATTGTAGAGATGAGGTCTCGCCAAGTTGCCCAGGCGTGTCTCGAACCCACGGGCTCAGGCAATTCACTCACCTCAACCTCCCAAAGTGCGGGATTACAGGCTGAGCCACTGAGCCTCGCTAAACCCCAGTTTTTATAGTTTTAATTCTTACTCTTGTTAGAAATGGACGTGCCACAATTTGAAGGCTGATGCACTTACAGAATAGGAGTTGAACAAAGGACTTTTGAAGTAGGCCACTTATACCTGCTTTATATGAATGTTTTGCTTAGCTTCTTAAAACTTTAGTTTGCATTGGCTCATGTCTTTAATCCCTGCACTTTGGGAGGCCAAGGCAAGAGGACTGCCTGAGCCCTGGAGTTTGAGACTAGCCTGGGCAACAAGACAAACCTCATACAATAAATAAAAAAAAAATGAGCTGGGCGTGGTGGCATGCGCCTGTAGTTGCAGCTACTGGGAGAGTGGGGAGGATGTGCTGAGGCAGAAGGATCGCCTGAGCCCAGGAGGCCAAGGCTGTGGTAGCTATGAGCATGCCACTGCACTCCAGCCTGAGTAACAGAGTGAGACTCCAACTCAAAAAAAAAAAAAGAAGGCGATTGTAATAACGCACCCCTCATGAGGTTTTTATGAGAACTGCATAAGAAAACACACATAACTGCTTAGCACATATTAAGCACTCGATGTTAGCCAATATTATTTTATACTATTAAATGGGCACATTAAACTAAAACATGGAATTCCTACTTAAATAACCATCCAGGAGACAATGAAAACAAAACAAGATCTTGACTTTAACCTTTGTGAATCAGAGGAGCCTTTACAAGTTGGGGGAAGGAAAAGAGTGAAAAAGTCATTAAGAATGTCAACAAACAGTGGTGCTTTCCCAACTGAAGAAGGGTCCCCACCAACTCAGAGTCCTTTCTCTTCATTTAACCTTGAACCCATCACCCAAGGTTTTCATTTGTCTGTCACAGGCAGATGACCTTAGGCTACATTTGTTAGCTGATCTGTATTCCGTGAGATTTCAGGATTGCAACACTGAACTAAAAGGCAGGAATCATCGCTGCAACATAGCCTTTTTACCTGCCAACAGCCTATGGTCCTTTTTAATACCACAAAGTGAAAAACTATCACAAATTGCACCAGGTATTGTTGTTGTTATTTGCTCTCAATGGCAGTTTTTTGGGTTTTTTTTGAGTTGGTGTCTCACTCTGTCACCCAGACGAGTGCAGTGGCACGCTGCCGGATACCGCAGCCTCGACCTGCTGGGCTCCCACGATCCTTCCGCCTCAGCCTTCCAAGTAGCAGGAACTACGGGCGAGCGCTACCACGCCCAGCTGATTTTTGATTCACTGTAGAGATGAAGTCTTGCCAAGTTGCCTGGTCTGGAACCCACGGGCTCAGGCAATCCACTCGCCTTGGCCTCCCAAAGTGCTGGGATTACAGGCTGAGCCACCGAGTCCGACATTTTTTTTTTTTTTTAAAGAGAGATTTTGGCCAGGTGTGATAGCTCACGCCTTGTAATCTCAGTACTTTGGGGGGATCATTTAAGGCCAGGAGTTTGAGGCCAGGAGTTTGAGACCAGCCCGGGCAACCAAATGAGACCCTAACTCTACAATTTTTTTCTTTTTTTGTAATTAGACTGTAGTTCTAGCTACTCTGGAGGCTGAGGGGGGAGGATCACTTGAGCCCAGGAGTTCGAGGCTGTAGTGAGCTATGGTTACATCACTGCACTCCAGCCAGAGGGACAGAGTGAGACCCTGTCTTAAAATTTTAAGAGAGAGAGAGAGAGAGATTTGGCACAAGGACCTGTGTTGTTTACTTCCTGCCATGTTCCTTCCTCACCTTGGGCATTAGCTTTTTGGAGGCTATCCCCAAGGGTATCTATAACCATTATATTTGGATGTTTTCTCATTCAACAGTGGCATTATCAAAGCAGGAAAAATCACTTACCTAACTCTTAAACAGCGTGGCAGAAGGTGGCATGACTAAGAGGGCTTTTCTCTTTGGTTCCTACTATGTTTTAATAATTAATATTGAATGTTATTGATATTGTCCACGATAGCATATTAAAAAATACTCAAGTACCTATAGGCACTCAGGCAGGTGATGTTGGTGAGTGAAGCAAGCCGCAGTGGGATAGTAAGAACTGGGGAGTCCAGACCCCTCTAAGAGGACAGCCATCATGTGGGCTCACTGGCTTATTGGTATGTGTTAACAGAGCAACCCCAAAATACTGGGCTTAAAGATTTTTCAAGAGCTCCTATATTTTTAATATCGAATCTCCCAGTTTTTAGTTGCTGGCAACCAATTAAAAAAATCTAAATCCTTTCCAAGTAATTTAAACTTTGGGCTTCATTTAGCCCTGGGCAACCAGTTTCAACCTCTGCTCTACTGATGAGAGCCAAGCAATCTCTTTGGAAATGTATTTCTCTCCCCTAGGAACTAAAAGACTCCTCTGCACTTGGAAAATGTAATATAATTTATGTTCAATGGAGCATTGTGAAATTATTGGCAAAAATCATTTTTATTTATAATGTTCAAAGGAAACATGACAAAGAATAGAAAGTTTTGAAAATAATTTTAAACAGTTTTCAATTAAGAAAAGTAATTACATTTGACATTGCATGGCTGTCCTTAAAACATCCATTTATTTTTAAGCTTCAATGACCCCAGTCTAGGTTCTTTCCCTTCTCTACTCTAGCTGGTATTTGGCCTTTTCAAAAGTTTTCAAAACCCAAATGTTGGAGGGTAGGATGAAGAAAGAGGAAGAGTAAAAAGGCCTTAGGCAGCAAAATAAATTCATCCCTCTTCATTTTAACTGGAGTAGCTCTCTTGTTCAGTCAGAACTTTTATCATTGCAACTTTTGAACAATCCAAGTTCAAAATATGGGGAAGGTTAATTTAGTCTCTCAGTGATATTTTTATGAGGGGCAGAGGAGAGTCAGCTTTTTTCTGTGAAAATGTGATGTAAATCCAACTTGGGGACTAGGTGTGATGGCTCACACCTGTAATCTCAGCACTTTGGGAGAGATAGAGGTGGGAGTATAGCTTGAAGCCAGGCGTTTGAGATCAGCTGGCCAACACAGTGAGACCCCCATCTCTATATAAACAAACAAATAAATACAAATAAATAAACAAATCTAGTATTTGGAGAATCGCTGGAACTCCAACTGTGACCAGCCTAGCATAGTACTTTTTGTCATGCAACTAATAGTTACAAAACTCTCAAAAAGTCAGCAAGTTGGACAAGACAAAATGAATATGAAGGGGAGGCTTGGAGGGGACAACACTTAGGCGGAAAGCAGGAATGGTCACATTCTATAGTGGAGCTCAGTGGACGGTTGGAACATGCTGAACTCTCAGTCCTGATTTGATATATCAACTGGCATGCTTCCCTGAGATATTTACGATATTGCTAGTAGGATTTCTTTTTAAAGTCTTTCTCATTTAAAGGTTCAGGTGGTCGATTTGCTCAAGGTCTCCTTGCTAAAATGGCAGAGAAGACGTGAACCCAGGAGTGCTGGTACCCACACAGTGATCCTACTATCCCCAGCATTCATTTGATCTTTGTCAAGGGCTGCTCTGATTCTTTCGAGGGGCCCCTCACTGCACAAAAATCAAGTAAGTGGAAAATAAATGTGATTATTTTGATTTCATTAAAACAACAAGGCTACTTCCCCATTGAATTAACCAATTTAAATGGCATGGTAAAATGTGTGTGATGGCCAGGTGTGGCGGCTCACGCCTGTAATTCCAGCATTTTGGTAGGCTGAGGTGGGAAGAATGCTGGAGGCCAGGAGTTTGAGACTAGCCCAGGCAACATAGCAAGACCTTGTTTCTAAAAAAAATTTAATTAGCCAGGCATGTACCTGTAGTTCCAGCTACTCCAGAGGGTGAAGCAGAAAGATCCTCTAAGACCAGGAGCTTGAGGCTGCAGTGAGCTATGATCATAACTCTGCACTCCAGCCTGGATGACAGAGCTCTGGCTCAAATACACACACACACACACACACACACACACACACACACACACACAACATTTGCTATTTTAATCATTTTTAAGTGTACAGTTTAGTGGCATTCAGTGAATTCACATTATTGTGTGACCATCACGACTATCCATTTCCAGAATGTTTTTTCATCCCAAACTCAATAGTAACTCCCAATTATCCCCTTCCTCCAGTCCCTGGTAACCACTATCCCACTTTGTCTCTAGAAGGTTGACCATATTCTAGGTACCCCATATAAGTAGACTCATACACCATTTGTTTGTTTGTGTCTGACTTATACTGGCTAAATATTTTCATGTTTTTTTAATTATCTATTCAGTTTTATAGTTTTGTTTCTTTTTTTTCTTATTGATCTATAAGTATTATGTATTAGGGATATTGACCATTTGTCTTTTATTATAGAAATATATATATATATATACATATATATATTTCTATACATATATATATATACATATATATATATATGTATATATATATATTGAGTTGGAGTCTCACTCTGTCACCCAGGCTGGAGTGCAGTGTGGCACGCTTCCAGCCACCGCAGCCTCGACCTGCTGGGCTCAGGTGATCCTTCCGCCTCAGTCTTCCAAGTAGCTGGAATTACAGGCACGCACCACCATGCCCGGCTAATTTATTGTAAAGATGAGGTCTCGCCAAGTTTCCCAGGCTAGTCTCGAACCCGTGGGTCCAGGCAATCCACTCACCTCAGCCTCCCAAAGTACTGGGATTACAGTCTGAGCCACGGAGCCTGGCCATAATCTCATGCTTTAAATGACCTTGTTTTGTAAATTGAATTTGTGTCTTAGCAATTCTAGTGTTAGACCGTGTAGGAAAAACTATTCAAGTAAACTACTTTAGTAATTGAAAATAACAAGTAAGACCTTTGAATCTTGTTTGATATTTTGTAGGGGTTTTTTTTGTTTTTGTTTTTTGCTTTGAGTCAGGGTTTTACTCTATCGCACAAGCTGCAGTGCAGTGGCAGAATCACAGTTCATGGCAGTTTCAACCTTCTGGGCTCAGGTAATCCATCTGCCTCAGACTCCCGAGTAGCTGGGACTGCAGGAGCGTGCCACCATGCCGGCTAATGTAATTATACATTTTAAAAAGTAGGCCGGGCCCAGTGGCTCAGTCTTTGGGAGGCTGAGGCTAGTGGATCGCCTGAGCCCATGAGTTCGAGACCAGCCCAGGCAACTTGGCGAGACCTTGTCTCTACAATAAATAAATTAAAAAAATAGCTGCCATGGTAGCACATGCCTGTAGTTCTGGCTACTTGGAAAGCTGAGGCAGAAGGATCGCTGGAGCCCAGCGGGTCAACGCTGGGGTGGCCATGAGGATGCCACTGCACTCCAGCCTGGACGGGGTGACAGAGTGAGACTCCAACTCAAAAGAAAAAAAAGTAGAACTGGCAACAAGAATCACTGATTGTGAAAGAATGATATTTGAAGATTTATCAGTAGAGAAACGACTAGATCTGATCTCACTCCAACAGATATTCTGTTGCCAAACAAATATCTCCTTACTGGTGGTTGTGAGCTTTCTGATGGGTTAACAAAACAAACATGTAAAAGGCAAAATCAAACGCAAGATTAGAAGAGCCCGTTAAATTTCATAACTGAGTTCTCCAGATGTCTGAATCCCCAATAAAAATAAAAATTAAAAATCAAAAATCTAGCTATATATTGTTTACATATTGCTACATCAGGGACATTATGGTATAGAAAGGTTAAAAGCAAAAGGACAGAAAAAAGATAAATACTAAGGTAAGTACAAAGAAAAGGAAAATTATGATATCATATAGATATCAGAAATAAAAGGTTTTAACTCAAAGCGGACTATAAGTGATAAAGAGGGTTACTACACAACATTAAAAAGTTCAATTAACAAGGAAACCAAAACTATTCTGAACCTGTGTGCCTTTATCAAAATAATCTCAATGTTTACAAGCAAAAATTGGCAGAATTAGAGGGAGAAATTAACAAATGTCATATTGGTAAGAGATTTCTTTTTTTTTTTTTTTGAGTTGGAGTCTCACTCTGTCACTCAGACTGTAGTGCAGTGGCCACTCCCAGCCACTGCAGCCTCGCCTGCTGGGCTCCAGCGATCCTTCTGCCTCAGACTTCTGAGTAGCCGGAATTACAGGCATGCGCTACCACGCCCGGCTGATTTTTTGATTTATTGTAGAGATGAGGTCTCGCTGCCCAGGAGGGTCTCGAACCCGCAGGCTCAGGCAATCCACTCACCTCAGCCTCCCAAAGGCGTGGAATTACAGGCTGAGCCACTGAGCACGGCTTGGTAAGAGATTTCAATAGACCTCTCAATTTTGGATAGGTTCAGCAGACAAAATAAAGTTCAATAGAAAAGTAATACTCATGTACAAATAACTGTACCCATCAGTTAGAATACACACATTTTCAACTCTACAATATTGAGAACAAACAAACCAAAGCAAAACCAAAGTACTGACCATATACTAAGCCATAAAGCAAATCTCAACAAATTTTAAATAGGTGATATCATATCAATCACTCTGGTGGTTTTAAAACAGGTTCACAAAATCTTTGACAATCCTCTTGTCAATATGGAGTGGAATCAATGTCCTTGAACCCAGGCGGTCCTCTGTGACCTTCAATGAACAGAATGTGGTATAAGTGATTTTGCTTTACTACAGAAAAGGTTATGTAGCCTCAGTGAGCTTGACTTGGGACAATCACTCATGTCTTTTTGGCAACCATATAAGAAGTTTGATTGCTCTGCGGTTCTGATGCTGAGAAACCATATAGAAAGGCCACAGAGTGAGACAAAGGCCAGAGGAGCTCCAGCTGTTTCAGCCCAGAGTGGTTTAAGTTTTCCCAGATCAGGCCCAGGTGAATGGAAAAGCCTTTGAAAGATCCTAATCCCAGCTATCATCTCACTTCAGCTGCCTAGAGACCCTGTGAAGGTTAATTTTAGGTATCAACTTGACTAGGTTAAGGGATACCTAAATAGCTGACAAAGGATTAATTCTAGAGTATGTCTGTGAGGGTGCTTCTGGAAGAGATTGACATTTGGATCAGTGGACTGAGTAAGAAAGATCTGCTCTCAATCAGTTTGGGGAGGGGGACACCATCTAATCAGTTGAGGACCCAGATAGACCTTTGAAGAACTGAGTCATGCTACCAGCTTCCTTGGTTCTCTAGTTTGCAGATGGTGTGTTGTGGGACTTCTCCGTCTCCATAATTATGCAAACCAATTCTCCTAATAAGTTTCCTCTCTTCTCTTTTTCTCTCTATCTCTCCATCCATCCTATTGGCTGTTTCTCTGGAGAATCCTAACTAATATAGACCCTAAGGAGAAACTACCTAGTCGTGTTCAGTCAACTGTCAGATCTATGAGCAAAATAACTGATTGTTGTTGTTTTAAGACAGTGTTTTTACGTTGCTTGTTATGCAAAAATAGATAACTAGAACAGCCACATTCTGCGACCAAAATGCAATTAAATAGAATATCAAAAACAATAAAATATTTATAAATGATAGACACTTTTACTTAAAATTTGAAAAAAATACATATCTCATGATTTGAGAAGAAATTATACTTAGAAGCTAGAATACTGAATGGTAATGAAAGTTTTACTTATTTAAACACATGAGATATAGTGGAAGCTAGTATTTGATGAAATATATAAACTTGACTACTTATATTAGTAAAGAAGAAAAACTGGAAATTAATGATGCACCCAGCTTAGAAAAAGTACAAAATAATAAACTCAAAGAAAGCAAAACAAAATCTTAATAAAGACAAAAGATGTGAGCAAGTATGGAAAATGAACAGTGAACAAACATATGGCAAAATGGTCAAAACTCATTAGTAATCTGGAAAATGCAAATATACACCATAATTAGCTGCCAGTTTGCATATACTAGATTTAAAATTTAAAACACCAAGTTCTTAATGATAACTCGTATTTCTGGTTAAAAAAAATATATACTGGTACATCCTCTTAAGAAAACAAGTTTACATTCATTTTAAAGTTAAACACTGACTGTGCTATAACCCAGCAATTCTTCTATAAGGGATTACTCTAAAGAAACTCTTGCACATGTGCATCCAATATTCTCAAGAATGTCTACAGCCCTATTGTACTAGGAAAAACTAGAAAAAATCCAAGTGTCCATCAACTGAAGAGCAGATTTTTAAAAATGGTATATTTACACTGTGGAATGCTATGACAGCAGTGAATATAAATGAGCCACTGCTACATGCAACAACAGGGAGAAATCTCTGAAACAATGTTGAGGAAAACATCAAAATTAAAAATAAAGTGCTTGTATAATAAAAAATTAATCAAATATGAAGGAAAGGATAAATTCAAAATTCAGGATTGTGATTTCCTCTGGGGCAAGAGAAGACCACGTGGGAAGCTTTAATAGGAAAGAGAATATTCTAGGTCTTCAGTTGGGTGATAAGTTAATGGGCATGTATTATTGTGCCTCAAAACTTATATGTCACAGGCTCTCAAAATACACTGTAATATTTACAGTGGTAGCTATATTACACTACTATTTTACTTATGTCTTAAAAGGCCTCTTTTTCTTTTAATCAGTACTACTTATCCTCTGTAGTAGTGTTATTATTGGAAAATTCCAGAACCAGTGAACTAGTGATACTGAAAGTTATAACCACTAACTTTTTAGTACCTAAATTTATAAGTTATTAAAAATAATCCCCAAATCTGTCCTATTTCCTCCCTTTCACATTGTCAAAGGCAAATATTAATAATAATGGTAATAATGATAGCAACAGCCATAGTAATTTGATTCTATAAAAGAGCATTCACTTTCTAAGTTAATATCGACTGTATTCCTATCATATGACATCTAAGCCTTCCATATTTACATCAGTTCTATGTTTAGTTTTGTTTTTTAGGGGTTTTTTTTTTTTGAGTTGGAGTCGCACTCTGTCGCCCAGGCTGGAGTGCAGTGGCATGCTCACGCCCACCCCAGCGTCGACCTGCTGGGCTCAGGCGATCCTTGTGCCTTAGTCTTCCAAGTAGCCGGAACTACAGGCGCATGCTACCACCCACAGCTAATTTTTTATTTATTGTAAAGTCAAGGTCTCACCAAGTTGCCTGGGCTGGTCTTGAACCTACAGGCTCGGGCAATCCACTCACCTTGGTCTCCCAAAGTGTTGGGATTACAGGCTGAGCCACCGAGCCCGGCTAGTTCTATGTTTTAAAAAAATTGCCATTATCACTATTTGCTTGTGCTAGCAGAATGTTTAAAGTTGGAAGAATAAAGTCCAAGATAGGGTTATGGAAGGGTTTATAATATTCCTCAGCACAGAGAACCAGAGAGAAAAGCAAACCAGAAAATTGAATCTAGAAGCCAAAGGACTGTTGGGGGGTCTCACTTCATCACTCAGGCTGGAGTAGAGTGGCATGATCATGACTCATTGCAACATTGACCTTCTGGGCTGAGGCAGTCCTTACGCCCCAGCCTCCCAATAGTTGGGACTACAGGTACACACCACCATGTCTGGCTAGCTTTTTAATTTTTTTGTTGAAACAAGGTCTCACTATGTTGTACAGGCTGGTCTCAAACTCCTGGGCTCAAGTGATCCCATCCCAAAGTACTGGGATTATAGGTGGGAGCCACTGTACCTGGTCCATTCCTGGTTAGTTTTGACTTGACTGGGCCCTGATATAGCTTTGCTCCTCAATAAGACTTTGAAATCTGTATGGAATTTAGAAAGAATGAAGGAATGCTGATTAATCTAGTATACATTTTAAATCTCCCTAGGACTATCAATCTAAATTTAGGCAAGAAGAAGACAAAAGCTTTTATCAGCATGCTCCAAATAGTGCTGAAAGTGAATCAGTCAGCTCATAATTTATATATTTTTTCTTCATTTGCCTGGTTGCCTGGTGTGATGAATTGCATACCTGTATCTAGGAACTAAGTATCAGTAAAAAAAGGAAAAAAAAAATTCCTCACTAAGCTATCAGAGAAACTGAACATAGTTGTTGTATTTGGATTCCTCCTCAGAACTGAGTTTCTAAATAACACTGCCAGTCTCCTGGGGGAGTGAGGGATCTAACCCAAAAACTCTGACCCAAATAAATCTCCAGTAGAAAACTGAAGAATGATAAATGAGGTGCCAGCCAACTTCTCTAAATTAGTATGTGTGGATTTCTTTTTCCCCTTTTCAAAATGAATTCAGTGCTTCTCTGTATTAACAGCTTTGGAGACCCAAAATGTTCTATCTTAGTAGCTTCAGTCCTTCTCTTACTAATTTGAAATCTCCAAGTTGGAAAAGGAAGTTTTTTCATACTGATTTCCAGATCTTCCAGATCTTGAGGCTGACCCTCACAATGCGAATCTGCATTTTCCACAGTTAAGGAGAAGCAGGGGGTCCATACCTGAAAATTAACTAGATGATAGGCAGGTAACTACTGTAACTACTAATATTTGAATAGTGCTCACCTGCATACTCTGTGATTGAGAAAGGAGGGTCTCAGGGTACAGCATATGCAATTTTGATTTCTAGGTCACTAGCAGCTAAGAAATGCCTGGTGGGAAAACTTCAACAACTAAATATTCTGTGTGTGTGTGTGTGTTTTACACAAGGAGGGCATAGGCATGCTGGAATTTCTTCCTCCATAACATTTTCAGCCTTACAAAGGTTTTTTCTAAAGTCCTAACATGAAGCATTTAGGCTACATGCTCTCGTTTCTCATTCTAGGCATTTCCTTGATAGCAAACACCTAGTTGGCCAGTAATGGGGGGATAATATTTTTATGATTCTGATTGGAAATGTCTCAGCAGATTCAAAATGCAGAAGGCACAATCTCAATTCTATTATCCTGACAAAACTTAATTCAAGCAAACCTTCAGAGCTCCTCTGTTTGCAATTCCTAGTTCAAATCCCACTTGAAAATCAAGTTCTTTTTCCTAGCTCCTTACTCGTATGTGAGCCCTATTTTCATTTAATTTCTCCAAGATTTTAAAAGACCTACTCTGCTGCCTTAATATATTTTGAGAATTTTTTTTTTTTTTTTGAGTTGGAGTCTCACTTGGTCGCCCAGACTAGAGTGCAGTGGCTGCTCCCGGCCACCGCAGCCTCGACTGCTGGGCTCCGGCGATCCTTCCGCCTCAGCCTTCCAAGTAGCCGGAATTACAGGCAAGCGCTACCACGCTAGGCTGATTTTTTGATTTATTGTAGAGATGAGGTCTTGCTGCCCAGGCGGGTCTCGAACCCGCGGGCTCAGGCAATCCACTCACCTCAGCCTCCCAAAGGCGCAGGATTACAGGCTGAGCCACTGAACCGGGCTCCCTAGCCCTTTTTTGAGGCAATGCCCTGCTCATTATCAGCTCACGAGAAGCTAATATTTGTCCTCTCTCCATCTAATCCTTACCTTGGTCTACACAGTCTGATCAGGGTTCTTCTTCCTGGCTCTATTCAGGCCCATCTCTTCCTGGCCAAGTGTGAACAACATTAATATTTCTCACGCTATCTTTCCTCCATCTTTCGAAAGGTGAAGAGCTCTTATATACTTGCCTAGCCTTACCACCAGTTGGAAGGACTTCTGCACATCAGAAGGAATGAATTATAAACAAACTTCAGTCCCCACTGAACCGGGGCTGGAATACAACAGGTGATTGTGAGACAAAAGGCTCTGTGAACATCAGCCCTCTTCCTTGCACTTGGTTTGGCAGGACTTGCCTAAGTAAATGACTCTCATAATCCAAAAGCGAGACTTCATTCTGCTGGTAATCACACATACTTGTTTAAAGAACTCTTCCCAAGGATATAATAGGCATTTCCCAAGATTGGTCAGCACCGGACTGGTACTAAAGCAGCCATTTGTCTCTGAAGACAAATGTATATTGTATATTGCCTGTAAAACCAACACCACCTGAATGTCATTTGGGATGTATAGATGTATGTCTGTGAATAGTGACATATATTTCCCCAGCCCAGACCTCTTAGGTAGCTCAAAAGAAACTGTGAGGAAAGACAATTCTATGGGTTGGGTCGGGGGAGGGTCCATAACTTCTCATATTGCATCTATTTTTTATTTATCTTATGTTATTGTAAAGATGTGGGGTACAATTCAGGGTAAGGTATACAAATTGTTGATGAGTTGTGTCCCCGCCCCCAGCAGATTTCCACTGTTGCCAATCCCGCCCCCTCCCTCCCCTGGAGGTTTCCCACTAGTGCCAATCCTTTTCTTATAGTATTATGATAATTGTTCAAGGTCCGCTTATAAGTGAGAACATGTGATACTCAGTTCTTTGTGTCTATCAAATCTATTTTTAACAACCTTTTTTTAAATTAGAAAAAACATTTAAAGCATTTAAAAAAAAAAAAATCCATCTCACCTTTAATGTAATCAAGGAGTCACAACTAAAGAGAACCGACAGAATAATAGCTTGCCCAGTAGGCCCAATCTTTCCTTTAAAGGTCTATTTTTTGCTCCTAATTACGGTAGTCTGTGATTAGGAGATGGTAACTAATAATAAAGATTTTATTGTCTCTCTTTTTTCCTTTATCGTCAATGCTCTAATTACTCACTCTATTGCCCTTAACAAGGAACTATGGACACGCCACGGTGTGTAACCCTGATCATGTGACTCCCTGGGTACAGACAAGGATTGTGAGACACATGACTGGCTGTAAACACAGGAGCCTGGGATGGCTTTAATATCCTCTTAGACAGAAGCATGACAGATTAGTAGGGGACTCCTTCCTTCGAAGGAAACCAGGCCTCTGGCTATAGCTTTGTTTTTAACTCAGTCTTAGATCTTTGCAAACGCTTTCCCCCTGAACTTTAAAGGACCCATGCTTTTCAGCAACAGTTTAATGTGCATGAAACAAAAACTCAGATAAAGGGTTCAAGCATAAAATCTTGTTGAAGGGTCTGATTTCTCAAGATGCTTTCTACAAACTCAGTCACCACATCCAGGAAAGCACTTCAACAGAGAACTTCTTTCACTGAGAAAATACCAGCCTTAAAAATGTATGAGCCTTTATAAGTAGTTTTGAAGATCAAATGTTTTAAAGAAATACAACTTGCTATATTCTGTTGGGGGCAGGTTGTAATCAAGGTCTTCAGTTAAGTGTCTTGGACAAGAGATACCCACAGATGAAGCCGGGTAGCTGGGAGTAATAACCAGGAATCACAGGAATTGGAACCATATGATGATGAAATATCGGTGGAAGATGAATTATAGAAAGGCGAGTATGAATCCTTATATAACATGGATAAAGATCTGTGGGATGTTTGAAGAAAGTGGACTCGAAAGCTTAAAAAACACACACACACAAAGAAGACTCAAATACGTTAAAAAAAAAAACAAACATGATGCTTACATAGGAAGACTCAGTATTTCCAGATGCTAGTTCTTCCTTAATCTGTCAATTTAATAATATACCAATAAAAATATCAACAGTATGTTTTAAGCATAATGATCATTAATATATGTTCAGTGCTATCGATGTCATGTGCTTTCTGAGTGTTTTCATCTGTTACATAGTTTAGTCCCCACAATAATCTTGTGATTCTTTTTTTTTTTTTTTTTT